>NC_142931.1:57910795-58055795 GCF_046866305.1 Octopus bimaculoides | reverse complement strand
ATTTGAAAAATATTTAAAGACAAAATTAATAAATGTCAACAATTATTTAGTTATTTAACAAAGACAAAACTATCCATGCAAAATAATACAAGTGTTACAGACTTTGAGTTGTTCTTTATATGAATTATGAGAAAGAAAGTAAAAAAACCTTTTAAACTTTTCTCATAAAATTGCAGCAAATCAACACATGGTGTTGCTTCATTAATGTCTTAAGCAGCCAAAAAAAATTATCATTAGCATCATCATTTGATGCTGATGTTCCATGCTGGCATGGGTTGGATGGTTTGACAGGATCCGATTGGCCAAAGGACTGCATCACATTTCACCGTCTGCTCTGCCATGGGTTCTATAACTGAATGCTTTTCTTATCTTATTGCCATATAAGTAAAATATGGCTTACAAATTCTGATACTTTTTTGGTAACTCACTTCATCTTATTCAGTAGAAATTAAAACCTTCATTAATTATTTTATCCAGTAGAACACATGTTTAATAAATGAGTTACAATGGATATTAGACTACAGACATGAACATTATTATATGGTAAACTCTAATATTATTTTGTCATACTTTTACTTTTTTAGTTCATAATTTCTGTGAACAATAGTAATCGATGGATTACTGCATTTATGATGACAAGAAAATATCTGTTTTAAATTTGAATTGCACAGTTTCTTGCCTTTCTCAATATCATATGTGTGAGTATAGGAGGCGCAATGGCCCAGTGGTTAGGGCAGCAGACTTGCAGTCATAGGATCGCGGTTTCGATTCCCAGACAGGGCGTTGTGAGTGTTTATTGAGCGAAAACACCTAAAGCACCACAAGGCTCCGGCAGGGGATGGTGACGAACCCTGCTGTACTCTTTCACCACAACTTTCTCTCACTCTTTCTTCCTGTTTCTGTTGTACCTGTATTTCAAAGGGCCAGCCTTGTCACACTGTGTCACGCTGAATATCCCCGAGAACTACGTTAAGGGTACACGTGTCTGTGGAGTGCTCAGCCACATGCATGTTAATTTCATGAGCAGGCTGTTCTGTTGATCGGATCAACTGGAACCCTCGACGTCGTAAGTGACGGAGTGCCAACAGAACAGACAGATGTGTGAGTATGTATATGTGTGGGTTTACACCATATGTACATGTATAAATGTGAAAGTGATTACTTTAAAGCAATTTTGAAAATAACAACTGAGCATTTACCGTTGGTGTAACTTTATATTGATAGTACAGTCACCTTGGAATATCTATGTAAATACAAACACACATTCATACATGCACACACGTCAAACTTTACATAATTAAGTTCCAGATGTGCTGATAATTTGTCGAAACAACTAACTTATATAATGATATCAATAACATCAACATCGTCACTGTACTTATTAAAAGTATTTTTGTTTTTTGATCAAAATCTCCTTTCACATTTTGCCCACATCATAAACCATTATCTCTCTCTCTCTCTCTGTCTTAGTATTTAAATAATCATTTTCCTTTTAAATTTAATTTGAATATATAAAATTCAGTTGTAGTAAGGATACTCTGAACAGTTTTATCATGACCTTCACTCATGAAAGCACACATCCTGTTTTCAAAAAACCTACAGCACTTGTTAACATATGAGACATTTCCTATGAAATTACTATACAGCAATTATAGTGTCGATATAAATAAGAACAGTTTCTTCCAGCAAGTTGTTCTCAAGACTTTATAAATAATAGCATAGTATAAAATACTATCATTCAGCACTTTAAACTAAATTTTCAGAGTCAGTAAGCTTGAGCAGTTACTGACCCTTTGTGACACCCAACCATACCATAACAAACAGTGCCTTTGCTTTATCAATAGCGTGATTATACTGATTGATTGATTTGGGGAAAGTACAACAAATATTCCAATAAAGGGAGCTCACAGAATAGAAAACAGGCAGACATATAGTCAAGTGGGACAATATGTTCACCTAAAACAATTAGTAAAAGCATAGTAAATGCTACCAAGTCATACTCACTTGCAAGTGAGTGTTAGGGTTTATGATTTAGCAATATCACCATATTGAGCTTCCCTGTCAATTGCATCTTCTTACTTAAACACTAATATATTTCAAACAAAGGAGTGTTTAACCTGTAGCAAATCACTGATTAGCTGTACCCAACAACACTTTCTTCATAAATTTACATATATATATATATATATATATATATATATATATATAAGCTGTTCATCCTTCAGACTGAAAAGCTTCTTCATAAGGCTCCAAATGCAACTCTTCAATTATAGATATTCACATAAAATATACTTTTCTTTGTAAACTCAAGTTTGCAAACCATTTTTTATAGAAAAGGGGAAAATTTATAGATACATAAAAAATTTTTAAAAACCCAAAAGAGATTTGAAAATTTCACTATTTTTTTTATACGCATTTAGTTTTTTTCAATCATTAATACATCACTCTGAAATAATATATTGTATTTGTTAGCATCTCTAATCAATTTCCATTTAAAACCTTTAAAAGTTAATTCTCATTTCACCCATGTTCCAAGATAATTCTTTCTACAATAAACACAAGGCTTGAAACTTTTGTGGGGAGGGGCTAGTCGACTACATCAAAACCAGTGCTCACAACTGGTACTTATCAAAAAGATGAAAGGAAAAGTCAACCAAGATAATAGTTAAAACATTTTTAAGCTGTTACAACAACCCAAAATATAGTCGGAAATAACCTGCATAACTACTATGGCATCCTAATTGAAAACAGGGTTTTACAGTGTATGCAATTAGTAGAGTTATTTAGTGTAAATATATTAATTACCTCATCCAGTGGAGCCAGCCCCAACTGTGACGTTCGGGTGCTGTGACACTTGTCTGGTAAACTGTAATCCATTGAGACTTCTGATTCGTCTGAAGAATCGTCATTTGTTGAGTGCTGAGAGAGCAAGTCAGAAAGTGGATCACTTCCTGAAATCACAAGAAAAATCAACGTATTTAGTTATTACCTTAATGAATTATACACATTGGAGAGTATAAAACACCACAAAAATGCACACAGACAGATTAATGTCCCAAAACAGAATAATAATATTTTTAAAAATGTAAAACAAACCCACAAACTTTCATTTCCAATATAACAGTGTACTTTATAAGGCATGTTTAAGGATGTTTTCTAGATAAAGTTGAATTGAACAGCACTGTCTTAGAAATACACACTATATGCATGTCTAACTATAGATAATATACACTGTCTAAACAACACATGCCAATACCAACTGAAGAAAATAGGATGTATAAATAATCCAGAACTGTTGGAGATGAAGTTGATTCCTTTCACCAGGAAACAGTTATAGTGATTATATTTTATAACAAATAGACTAAGAGTTTTATATCATATAATAAATAGAATATTAGTTGCTCATGATAATCTGATTAAAGTATTTTAGATTTAGAAAAAATATTATGAATGTCTGAAGTGGGCTGGGAGATTTAGTAAGATACCCTTTATTGTGAAACCATAAGCATTAGTTTCATGTTGTTTTCTTCTAATACATGCATTGTAAGACAAAATGCAAGTCCATAATTATTTTAACTGCCAAAAGGAGGGCTCACATACTTTAATGTTCAGGAAATGGCTTTGATAATGATATACTGATTTGTTAGCAACTTAGAGATCTAGAAGAAAAATTAACCGTAAGATCTTTGTTAGAATTGACTGAAATTCTATTGAGATTAAAAAATACAGCATCAATTACTTTCTTTAATAGTTACAGCCAGAGAAATGATAGAAGGATAATAACAAAAAAATACTTTCATACAACAATATCTAAGAGACAAATAGTGAAATAATAGTTTTTTACCTGTAGACTTTCGAACAAAGAGACGTCGCCACAAAGCACCATGAGTCTTTGGTATTGCAGCCATTATTAAAACAATTAGCTTGGCATTAAAGGTAATATTCAAATAGAATGTTACACTCACAATACTTTATATGTCAACCCAAATCCATCAGTATTGAGCAGATTTAGTAACTGACCGAAAGCAGACTTTGGCCTAACATCATGGATGGAAATAAAGACTTACACTGATACTAAAAACATGTCCTAAAGAGCAGAGGTAGTTAATATTTATACGAATGTCTTCAATATAAAACTACTACACTGAAAACAATTCCAGGTTCCCATTCTATCAACTGGGCTTAAGAAAAAAACTGCGAGCATTAACGAATACTCCATTGTTTTAATTTTGGCTGCAACGTCTATTAAGAATGTCACACTCCCTTATATCCGTCTTAACTTATTTACAAACATCACTACTTTATGTTAAAGAGGTATTACAAAACAACCGGCTTGGTTTTAAAGTGCATGCAAGGATGAATGTGTGTGTGTGTGTGTGTGTTTTGAAAACAAGAGAGGGAAGTGAGAATAAGCATATCAAGGAAAGAAAGTGTGAGCCTGAAACAGGAAATGGAAAGAGGAAAGACACTGAGAAAGGATTTATATGTGAGAGAGAGAAAAGAAATATATCTATATGAGAAGTGAGCTGTTGAGAAAGAGAGAGAGAGAAGGGAGGAAACGAAAAGTGGGGATGTGAAAGAGAATGAGTATGTGATTTTTTTTTTTTTCTTCCAACATAAAATAATTAGAAAATTAATGTTTCATTGTCTTTCAGGAAATTTCAGAGAAATACAAAAATACAGTGTTCAGACTGTAATTATTACATTTTCTCAAAAAGTAACACCACTTTACATTAAGCTCAAAACACAATCACATTTACATGCACAAACACATTATTAACTTCCAGTAGACGAGATTGCTTTAGTTAATTTAGCAATTACAGACTTTTCGCTATTAAATGATTCATTAGAGCTCATTCTGTCTAACACTGTTTCAAGAAATACCTACTATTACTATTGGAACACAATAAGGGCTAAGAATGTCATCTTCATAATTTTACATATTATTGCCAATATTTTCAAAGGTTGGAAGAATTTAGAAACTTAAACCTTTGCTTACAATGAATATTTCATTGCTATAAATAACACAGAGAATGTAACTAATATAATACCCTATTTTGGTTGATTAACCTTTTCACGAATATATTTCAATTAAAATATATTGTCTATACTGCAAATAAGTTTTAAAATAACCAAAAATTTGAAGAGATTTTAGTAAAATAATTTTTTCCATTATTAAGTTGGTTTTTGGAACATATTTGAAACTGTAATGGACAATAGTCTCAGGCAGGTTGATACTGAAAGACTTAAAGCAGAGAGCTGCATGCAACTGGCTGAATTGATATAAGTTCACCAGTTGAAAGATATTTACATCACTTCTATGGCACTGTCTAGAAAAGGCTCACACTGGTCCATTTACTGAACTATAAATATGAACCTAAAAAGTACAGTTCACTGGTATAGATGATGAAGGGCATTGCACAATTTATATGGTTTTTGTTTAGCATGTGTTTTCCATTAAATTTCTCAAGACAGGCCATCTCTTTCCTATGGATTCTCCTTATTCAACAATAATTCGACAACAATTTCCATGCTTCTTTCATTTCAGCATCACTGAGCAAGTTTTCCAATATCATTTTGCACATACATTTTACTCCAGCGATGTCACAATTCCAAGAAAACCAATAATTTTAGTAACTAAAGATTGAAAAAAATCCATCCATATGACTTTGTGATAAGAAGTTTGCTTCCCAACCACATGATTCTGGGTTCAGTCCCACAATGTGACATCTTGGGCAAGTGTCTTCTACTATAGCCTCAGGCTGACCAAAGCCTTATGGGTGGATTTGGAAGACAGGGACGGAAAGAAGCCAGCATCATATGTGTGTGTCTCCCACCATCACTTGACCACCAGTGTTGGTTTGTTTACAACCCTATAACTTAGCAGTTTAGCCAAAGAGACCGATAGAATAAGTACTAGGCTTTAAAAAAATTAAGTACTGGGGTTGATTCATTTGACTAAAAACTTCAAGGTGGTGCCCCAGCATGGCAACAGTCTAATGACTGAAACAAGTAAAAGATAATGCACAAAAAAATAAGTGACCCTCCACTACACACACACACCAAAAAAAAAAACAACTAAGGTATAACTTGTTATAAATAGTGACTACACTACTAAGTATTGTGGAAACAGAATTATGTTACATATCCACTAAAAATATTTGGAAATAAATACTTTGGTTTGTTAAGTATACCCAATGACAAGCAATAATCAGCTGGCATATCATTTATCATTTGACATAGCTGCAGTTAGTACAAAACTGGTGAAAATGGCAAAGAAAATCCTTAAAAAAAATTATTATAGTTTTGTTACTCAGGAAATAAGAACTCAGTAACTTGTGAATAACTTTTAAACTTCAATCTCAACTAATTCCTTTGCAAACTAACAAAAAAAAAACCCAAAAAAAATGAGGAATGAATACATTGAAATGTTTTCTGAGCTATATTTAAAGACCATACTTCTTCGCCCATAAATTGATAGTAAAAGTAACAACTTTTGCCACATTGTATTATTGTTTAGGACAGATATTTGTAGGACTAATTCTGCAATGAGTCATACTTTATATTAAAATATTTTTTACAAGTAAATTGTAGGCTTTAAAAAATTTACTTATTAAAAATCTAATATGCACTAGATACACTAGTACATATTAGATATGTGTATGTCTGGATTGTTTAGATTGTAAACCAAAAGTTATGAAAATCTTTCCTAATACAAACTATCAGGACTGAGTTGACTGGATGTATTCAATGTACCAGTTTTATCTGCTCTTATGGAATGGACTGTCCATATTTATTATGGTACCAGCACTACAGAGGCTTGGTAACAAGATGTGATTTGATGGCGAAAAATACCAAATGTAAAAGTATAACCTGATGTCATATTGGGAAGAAGTGGTTAAGTAAGACCTGAAAACATTGGGCTTCCTAAGTGAGATGATGCAAACTTGAAATGCATGATATGATATTTATTGCAGATATATTCATGTAATGCATGAATATAAAAATGAATGATAAAATAATAAGGATACATGATAGTTAGTTTACATTAATAGAAGGAAGGTTATTTTCGAAGTATTAAACTCTGCTAAATTTAGCCAGTAGCCAGATAAAACTGAAAGCGGACAAATAATAATTATTCATTATGTTATATTTACCATAGATCAACTGCCATGACAGAAATACTAGTATGATGTCTAATGCTCCAGACTTACTAACAAGAAACTATATTGCTAAATTACAAAAGGAGATCATTAGCAAATTAATTAACTCATGTGTACAACATCATACATGAGATCTATGTACAAATGTCTGTTTTTGCACATAAAATAACCTTGATTTTAAAAACAAATGTTATTTAGCTTCAGATCAACTCTAATCCAGTAGATGTATTGACCAAAGGTATCCAAACCATGACCATTCCAGGTTATTTAGAGCTCATATATCTGTAACTACTTTTATATGAACCTTCCTTTTCTTAAGTCAGAATGTGATTTAAGGGAGATTTGGTTGCTATTTTTAGAGGGTCAAGTAACTATACAAAGGCTTCCTTGCAGGCTTGTAAAACAAAACATTTACAGTTAAGGTAAATTTTCTCATTTCTCAATATCCTGTAAAGACATAACCATTTCACTTCTTATTCTTATACAAGATATTGTAAATAACTACTAAATAAAAATCTTGTGAAAAATACAATCAACATTTCCATGGGTGGTAGTTCTATATAATAATTTAGACATAAATAACAGCTGGCCAAAACTGATAATTCAAATGCAGAGAAGTAACCTTCCACTTAAAGAAAAGTCTAAATGATATATTTTGTCAAGTGGAATGGTCTAATTTGTTTTCCGACAGAGTATCTCAGGAAAACATTTTGGTTGACAGTACAACAGAAAAGCATCAACAAAATTACCAAATCTCCATTTTCCTCTTCACTCTTTTAACAAACAGAAGTGAGTTTTGGCTATTATATATCAGATGATAAAGACCAGATTGTATCTATAATTGGATTGTTAGAAAGTTGCAAGAATTGCCACCTTCCTTCTAAAGACTAAATGAAGTATAAACAAAATATCAAGAGCAGAAGGAATGATTTTCTAATAATAGAATTTAGAGCAAGATAAGATTAACCTGTGAGTAGTGTAAGAATGTACAACTGGTGCAAAAGAAAAACTCTTACATCATTAAAGAAATGTGTAAACTATTTGCTCAGTGATAAGAGATCCTACTTTAATCAAAAGCAAGAAAGAGATGAGAACAGAAACAAGATTAAGAGATTTACCTAATGTTTGTGACATTCGATAAATTAGGGCATAATTTGCAACAACAACTAGAATGACTTTTTATACAAAACTAACTCAATTATTGAAAACATAGAATACTGCTGATTGAATCAAACCCAGTAAGCTACAGGTGTTTATTTTATAAACTCTGAATTTGAACCCAGAGCCTAGAAAGAGCAGTGCAAATACTGTTATATATTTAGCCTGGTTTCCTATTTCTACCAATTTACCGTCCTAACAATAGCATCAATAATAATAATAACCCTTTCTACTAAAGGCACAAGGCCTGAAATTTGGAAGTAGGGCAGGGACTAGTTGATTACATCGACCCCATAGTGATGGGTGAAATACATCTAAACATTTTGCCAGCTCACCACCTTATAATGATAATTCTTTCTACTATAGGAACAAGGCCAGAAATTGTAGGCGAGGTAGTCAATTACATCGATCCCAGTATTTAACCGGTACTTAATTTATCGACCCTGAAAGGATGAAAGGCAAAATTGACCTCAGCAGAATATAAACTCAGATCGCAAAGATGGTCGAAATACCGCTAAGCATTTTGCCCAGTATGCAAACGGTTCTGCCAGCTCACCACCTTAATAATAATGATAATCATAACAACGAATGTAGTGAAGTGGTAGAGCAACAAACTAAGGAGTTGTAGTGTTTAGTTTTTATATTCTCTATTTTCTGAGTTCAAATCCAGCCAGAATCAAGATTGCTTTTTATCCCACCAAAGTTGATAAAATAAGAGCCAATCATACCGAGGTCAATTTAAATTACCATATCTTTTTATGAATTTGTTTCTTGTGCCAATTTAGAATCAAATGACTAATTACGGAATATATTTTTTACAGCAATAGATAATTAACCCTATTGATGTCCAGAGACTGCCCTTCCATACTAACAAATTAAAGCAACTTTAGGGTTTATATTTAGCAGTATGCTTGCCTCAATTAAATGATGCTCCTGATACTATTAGCTGTTTACAGCTAGGAGAAATGGGCCAGTGAAAATGAAGCGGTTACATGTGCTGTGAGTGCTGGTGAGATACAAACTGTGTCCTGTCAATAAGCTAAAGTCTTATTTACTCTGTCAGCTGTAATAATGTTATTAACAGCTATGAAGTTTGACATTTTTCTGAGGTGTGAAGTACTGAGTTGTGACTTTCATGTTTCTCCCAAATATATTAATAACACAGGATTGAAATGAGAATGTCACTGCCATGATTAATAATAATAATAATCCTTTCTACTATAGGCACAAGGCCTGAAGTTTTGGGGAGGGGAATAATCAATTACATCGACCCCAGTACTTAATTTATCGACCCCAAAAGGATGAAAGACAAAGTTGACTTTGGCAGAATTTGAACTCAGAATGTAATGGCAGACGAAATACTGCTAAGCATTTTGCCTGCTCACCACCCTAATAATAATAATAATAATAATAATAATAATAATAATTTTGGTACAAAGTCAACAATTTTGAGGGGAGGAGACAAATCAATTATATTAACTCCAGTGTAATTGATTTGGCTCCTCCAGTGGCATTTTATTTTATTACTCCTGAAAGGATGGAAAGGACAATTGACATCGGCAGGATTTGCACTCAGAACACAAAGGACTGGAAGAGATGCTGCTCAGCATTTTGTCCAATGTTCTAATTATTCTGCCAGCTCATTGTTTTAACCCCTTTTTTTTACCATATTTCTGCCAAGATGCTGTGTGTCTTTTGCAATTAATTTTAAATATAACAAAGAATTTAGTAAAATAACTAGTGTTACGAACATAGATTATGATTAAGATCTGGTGGAAGATTTTAATTCAGAAATTTTGCAAACAAGACATTTGTACTACAGAACCAAAGGTGGTTTCAGCTGAGTTGGTGTCAAAAGGGTTAAATTGCTTCAAATACTAGCACAAGTCCTGCAATTTTTAGGGGAGGGAGCATACCAATTACAATGTCCCATTACTCAACTGATACTTTATTTTATCGACCCAAACTTACTGTGTTAAATAATAACTGTTTCTAATTTTGGCAAAAAGTCAGCAATTTTAGGGGAAGAGATAGTCACTTACATCAACCCAGTACTCAACTGGTACTTATTTTATTGATCCTAAAAGGATGAAAGACAAAAATTGACCTTGGCAGAATTTGAACTCAGAATGTAAAGAGCCAGAGGAAATGCTGCTGAGCATTTTGTCTGATGTGTTTTTAATTCTACTAGTTTGTTAATTGTTTTCTAATATTGGCACAAGGCCTGAATTTTAGGGAAGGGGATTAGTTGATGTTACTGATCCCAGTTGTTGACTGTTGCTCTCATGAATCACTGAAGTGATGATGCTCATTGCGCTCTAATATATATTCCATCTCTGTGAAGAGATTTTATCTCAGACAGTTCTACAGCCTTTTGCCTTCTAAAGTGTAGATACATTTAGTTTGATACACAGATGGTGATATTCTTTTACTTGTTTAGATACTAAATGACTGCAGCCATGCTGGAGCACCACCTTAAAAGGTTTTAGTCGAATAAATCAGCCCCAGGACTGATTCTTTGTAAGCCAAGTACTTATTCTATCGGTATCTTTTGCTGAACTGCTAAGTTATGGGGACATAAACACACAAGCATCAGTTGTCAAGCAATAGTGGGGACGAATACAGACACACACAGAAATACATATATATATATATATATATATATATATATATATACATTCAACGGGCTCCTTTCAGTTTCCGTCAACCAAATACACTCACAAGGCTTTGGTCAGCCCAAGGCTATAGCAGAAGACACTTGCCCAAGGTGCCATGCAGTGGAACTGAACCCAGAACCATATAGTTGGAAAGCAAGCTTCTTACCACACAACCACGCATAAAAAGTAAATTATAAACAAAGTTTCTTGAGGAAAAAAATGTTTTCTCCTACTATAAATTAAACAAATATTCCTCAAATACCTGTCAGAAATAAATCTTATAACTTCATGAAATTTGAACAGTACTTTTTGTTGATATTTTCAGCAAAATGAAAAATTTGAACAGTACTTTTTGTTGATATTTTTTTCAAAAGTAGACCAATATTATCTGAAAAAGTAGAACCCCCTCCCATTGCACTGTTTCCTTGGAACACTGCTATCCCTAATCAATATAGGCTATCTGATAATAGCATTCCCCTATTCAGTCTGCCCATCTCTTCTTTTAATGTTTTCAACATGACTAATCATAGTTATTTCTCCTGCATTCTGCCATATAATAACTGTTTTCTCCTAATTATTTTTATCGATAATTACTTGTGAGGCTGACAACTCTGCTGAGCTTATCGAATGGCGGTCTACCCAGCCTAAATGTCTGATGGGTTTCTTACCCCACTGCTGCACTCTCAATTGCTCAGTTTTACTAAACTGAGCAGTATTTCTCATCTTAAAATCTCCAGTAAGATTTGAACCAAAATCCTACCAGCCAAAAGTCCAGTTATTTTATCTTCAACAACAGCCAAATAAAAGGCATTTATGTGGTTGTTTACCCTACTAGAAATAGCAGTCACATCTCTCTTAAATCACAGCCAGTCTTAAACAAGGAAAGGACACATTATCTAATGTAGTCCTACATGCATCCAAAAAAGACAGAATGGCCTCAGCTGGATTACTTTTGCTACATTACAAAATGGTCCTTTCTGAAATTTCAAGAATCTACCTCTGCCTTAAGGAAAACCAATTTTATTCCACTTTAGAACTGCTTATACTCATTATCGCCTGATGCAAGGCATCTTTAGTTTTCTCAGATGCTACTGTTTACTTCATCAACCACATTCTTAGTTGTTGATTCTACTATTTTTGTGTTGTTCAAGCCAACATAGTTTTACAGACTGGACATATATAGGACATATAGTGAAATAACATAGGTTCAACTTTTGTTAATCATCATTCTAGCTGTTTAAATAAACATGTTGAATATAAAGTTTATCAAAGGCTTGCTATCTAGCAAATACTGTTTCTGTTATTGGAATTGAATAAGTTCACTTACATTTTCTAATGAACAGTGTTCTACTGAAGTGGCCTCTAACCTTGCTTAACTCTTCAACAGTCTCCTTTCTCTGTAAGTGTCTACTCTCATTTAGAACACATGGCTGTATGCTTCATTCCCATTAATGTAATTTACCAATTACTAGCCTATCATTTTCATTACCAACACCACAGAGATAATGGAAGCAGTCATAAACTACCACCTTCTGTATTATCTAAGGTCTCCTCCATTCATCTGTGACTAACTACCTGTACAGTTTCCACAGAGCTATATCTACCAAACGTCTATCCTAAATCACACCCCAACAGTTTCTTGATATCAACAGAATCTTTGACAATGCATTTGATACAAAAACATCCTAGCAATGTTGCCTAGTCAAGAGTTCAACTAAACTCCTCTTTTGAATAAGAAAATTCCTGTTAGAATGCTCCAACATAATGATTGGTACACAATCTATAAACTCTTGTATACTTCAGGGTTCAAGTATGTTGCACACATATTCATTCTCTACATTAACCGTTACTCCTAATCAAATACATACTTCTTGATAGATACCTTCAATCCTCAATAACCTTACCACCACAGTCATCATCTCCCATAGTCTAGATGTTACATCAGGCTTGTACTACTTTATTTTTCTTGAGAATATCCTCCATGTCTCATTCAACAGCACCAAACACAGCCAGTATACATAATGCAAATATATTGTTGTTACTACAGTAATTCCGACTCCAAGTTACAAACAAACATTGGCTTACCTTTAAACAGATTTATATTGCTCATTACAAAGATCATATGCACAGAATAAAAAATTCAAAACCAATATAAGAGAGCAAATCAAAGTAGATAGATTTTAAAAAATGTTTTCTGTTACTTCATACAACATATCAGAACATTTGGCACACAATATACAGTCAGAGTCTCATCCTGAGATACCATCTAAAGTGTGCATAATTGATTAACCCTTCCAGATACCAGCAAATATGCTTGTAGTGAGTATAAAGAACAAATGCCATTACTTAGGAACTCTCCTGGTGAATGCATTCAGTTTAGGAAATACAGTATCACAAAAACTGACAGAGCCAGAAAACACTTCAACTCACAACATCTACTAATACACAACAAAATTCAAGTCATAGCCACAATATAGGACTGTCTGACACCCACCCATCCTCTCCATCTGAGATGGCTTTGCTGCTATACACAGGCACTCTAAACAACATCCAAAGAAAAACTACTCAAATAATTGACAAGAAATCTCTAGCCAACACACTCCAACCCTAAGCCCATAGACATACAATTTCTCTCATTCTACTACAATGGCCTTTGCTCCTTAAAGCTGGTTAGTCTTTTACCACCTTCATTTAAAGTATTCTCAACACAAATGTCTCTCTTTGTCTTGTTATATATATATATATGTTCTGGTTCCAATCCTACAGTCTATGCACAAACCATTATGTCCAGTTTTACCTCCTTTGAAAGTTGGCCATCTAATTTACCCACTCTGCAGACCATTTTTCTTCTTGCAGCAGCTATTGAAATTGGAAGACTTCAAGAGAAACGATAACTCATTGCAATCATTATATATGTATGTATGTGTGCGTGTGTGTGTGTGAGTGTATATTATGTGTGTGCGTATATATAGGTGAGTGTGTGTGTGTGTATATATATATATATGTGTGTGTGTGTGTGTGTGTGTGTGTCATTTATTCAATTTTGTCACATCATCACTTATTTCTCTAATTTTGTCACAGATTGGCTGACTAAAAATTCTAAGAGTTTTCAATTCTATTTCACTGTTATCAGCATTTGCTGTTTCATTAAATAATGTTACCTAAAATCCCAAAAGGATATTTTTCTCCCTTGTGTTCTATCCTTGACCAGCCTAACCCTGGTCCCTCTCTATCTCTCTCTCTCTGTTGCAATAACCAGTTGTTTCTCCAATGCTTCCCCCTATTTAAACTAGCTCACTCGGATTCTGCTACTTCATTTTAATAACTCTGCCAAAAGAATACAAATCCAGACGATGTTCTTCTCTAATTCTGCTATTTCACAGTACACCCACCCTCCCGCCCCTGCCACCTGTGCCAGAAGTCCCTATCCTTCCACCCCCACCACCTGTACTGGAAGTCCCTATCCTCTGACATCTTTTGGTTGTCTCCCATGAACACTTATGGCTTAACGCCATCCCCACTCTACTTAGGGTTTATCGCCTATGTAAGGTAGTGATCATGTAGTGCATAAAAATGATGGTGTAGTGATGCAGATTGAAGGCTGTTGTTTGTATATGAATTCTGCCAAATGTGAGTTTTCTTTTCAGGTACATAACGCTGCTGTCCCCCATCCAAGGGTCTCGCAGGCCCACACCTCCCACACCCTCAGGGTTGGCACACTGAAAGGTAGGTCTGGTGAGATTGTTGAGATGCTTAAACGGAGACGTGTAGATTTGTGTTGTATCCAAGAAGTAAGATGGAGAGGAGGTTCCTCTAGGTTCCTCACAGGCAAAGAGCATAGGTACAAGATTTTATGGGCAGGGAACACTGACAAGGTCGGGGGTGTGGGCATACTTCTTGTGGAGAAATGGGTTGATAAGGTAATCGAGAGTCTGTGAGAGAATACTTAAGATTAGATAAGTGTTACATCATGGGTTAGCAACCATTATCTCAGCCTATGCCCCTCAGCCAGGGCAACCTGATGGACAGAAAGACCGATTTTACAACACCCTCTTGCTGACTACCTCATTGACAAATGAGAGGGACCTTCTCTTTGTGGCTGGTGACTTCAATGGACATGTTGGACAACATGCAGGGGGCTTCCATGGAGGCTATAGTTTTGGTTTCCACACTGAGGAGGGAACCAGGCTGCTGGAGTTCTGTGATGCAAATGATATTATGGTTTGCAATACTAACTCAGGAAACCTGCCAGTCACCTAGTCACCTACAGATCTGGTAGACACACTAACCAAATTGACTCTATCCTTGCCAGGAAAAGGGAAAGATGGCTGCTTATAAATGCCAAAACCTTCCCAGGTGAAGAATGTACCCCACAATATAGACTAGTAGTTAGCGACTTCAGGATCAGGGCTAAATGGATGCCCAGAAGACGACCAGCATGGAGGGGAAGGGTCTGGAAGCTTAAAGATCCTACGAATGGACAGAGATTTTGAGATGTATTACTCGAAGCTTTTGACGAAATAGAGGGGGAGATAGCATTAAATGATGTGGAAGACAACTGGAGGGTTCTTATTTCTTTACTGCCCACAAGGGGCTACACACAGAGGGCACAAACAAGGACAGACAAACGGATTAAGTCGATTATATCGACCCCAGTGCATAACTGGTACTTATTTAATCGACCCCGAAAGGATGAATGGCAAAGTCGACCTCGGTGGAATTTGAACTCAGAACGTGGCAGCAGATGAAATACCGCTAAGCATTTCACCCGGTGTGCTAACGTTTCTGCCAGCTCACCACCTTCTGGAGGTTTCTACGAGACAACTTACCGAGGGCCACTGACCAGATCTGTGGATGGTGCAAAGTCCCCTCTCAACCCAAGGTAATGTGGTGGTGGAACAATGTTGTTGACAGAGCCATCAGGGAAAAGAAACAGGCTTGGAAGGACTGGATGAACTGTGGTAGCAGGGAATTGTATTAGACTGCCAGAAGGGAAGCTAGGAGACAGGTTTATTTAGCCAGAGGGGAAGCAGATAAGAAAAAAGTTGCCAATGTTCTGCACCGTGACAACCAAAGACTTGAGGTATTTTGTGTTGCAAGACAGTATGTGAGAGAGAATCATGATGTAGGAAATAAATGTGTCTGCATGGACAATGGTTTGCTTGCACTAAACGAGGCTGCAAAGAGTGAGGTTTGGAGATGCCACTATGAAAGGTTGCTAAATAAAGAGAATGAATGGGAGAAAGAGAGTCTGCTGAATGCCGACCCAACAGAGGGACCAGCTATCTGAATTGACAGTACCTTGGTAAATAAAGCAATTAAGGGTATGAAGACAGGGAAAGACCCTGGCCCTTCAGGAATCACTGCAGAGATGCTCAAAATATCTGGTGGTGTTGGCTATAGCCTAGTCACCCGTATAGTCAACCAGATGATACATGAAGGAGTCATGCCCAATGACTGGTGTAGCAGCACCATAGTCAACTGCTACAAAGGTAAAGGTGATGCTTTAGATACAAATAATTACAGAGGTATCAAGTTGTTGAATCAGGTAGTGAAGGTCACGGAGAGGGTCATAGCCCAACTAATTAGCGAGAGAGTCAGTTTAGATGAGATGCAGTTTGGGTTCATGCCAGAGAAAAGCACCACTGATGTTATATTTCTGTTAAGACAGCTGCAGGAGAAATACCTAGCCAAAGATAAACCTCGCACCTGGCTTTCATTGACATGGAGAAAGCCTTTGACAGGGTCCCCCGATCCCTTATCTGGTGGTCAATGAGAAAACTAAGGATAGATGAATGGTTAGTGAGAGCTCTGCAAGCCATGTACAGGGATGCTGTCAGTAAGGTGAGGGTTGGCAACAAGTACAGTGAAGAATTCCGGGTAGGGTCCACCAAGGATCAGTCCTCAGCCCCCTCTTATTCATCATAGTCCTCTAGGCAATAACAGAGGAATTCAAGACAGGATGAGTATCAATATCATTAAAGTTAACAGTGCTAACTACTCATATCAGCTTCCCTCAATAAGAATATTGCTGAATTACTTCTATCATAATCCATTATATTCATTTCACACATTCCTAATTTTGTAATTACCTGAAGGATGGATTCGGCGTCGTTTGTGTATTTTGTTTAAGTTTTCTGGCATACTGTGTGATCGTCCAAGAATTTTCTTTTGTTTCGTCAAAGCACTGCGATCGGCAATCCTTGATTTTATAGGGTGAGGGGTTGACATCTGGAATGAATAAGAAGAACAAAAATAGATAAGGACATTATACTGAAAAATGCTTACAATTGTAACAAATAAATAAAGGAATGAATGAAGAAAAGAGTTCGTTCTACAAATTAATTTCATAATTAAGAGAAATGAACAGATTTCTCCTTCAAGTAGTCCTTTCTTTATAATAAATATACCAAAGGTACACTTGGTATATGCAAATTTCATTACCACTAGAATGATTTGAACTCAGAACCTTAAAGCAACATAATAGCAAAGTATAACATCTAGTCTACATCTTATTACATGTGATACTTGATGATAGGCTGAGGCTACTTTATGAACTGGGTGTTAAAATGAATTCGCGCATGTATGTGTAAAATCTGTTCCTCTTATATGTTACACTCATCATCTCACCTAAAATAATTTCTCTCTCTCTCTCCTATTCTCCTTTTAGTTATGGGGTTACGATTACATAAATATGTCAAAAAGAATTAGTTCTAGTATATTTGGACACACAAACACCATTAAAGATATTTAAGGACATTTTCATCTTGTGTTTGCTAATTAAGTTATTCGTTCTAACATGTCTGTGCTATACTTCCTGACAAAAGTACACTTAAACTGAAAATAAGTCTTTTATAAATTAAAATAAAAACAGTTTTTAGAAAATCTAAAATCCATAGAAATGTGCATGAAAAATGCATATAGAAATATTACAAAAGCAAAAACAGCATTGTACTTCCAAGAGAATGCAGAAAGTACATATATGCATGATAGATAGCTTATTTTAAATAAAGTAAGAGATAAACCATTCTGCAATGTCAAGGTTGAGAATCCGTCACGTTGACACAAATCAATTATTTTTGTTATTGCACTCTTAAAGATATTGCTTTATCATGCTGTTAAAGAAGAAACTAATTCCTCATTTGCAAAGACTACCTAACAAATTTTTGGTGGGAAAAAATGTACTAATTAAAAAGCAAATTTTACTAAAGTACTAAGTTTTAATATCTGGTGTTTTCTCTATTTGGAAATTAAATAAATGAAACTAAATTATTCATTTTAATATGTTTGTGTGCTGTAACATGATATATCTTTGGTTTGAGTTAATAGACAATTCCATTGACTAACATCAGAATATAATCCCAAGTCAACCACACCACTACCAACACCTCCACAAAATTCAAGAACAGTGTTGTATGTTTAGGGTTTACTTCAATGCATGATTTATCATAAAATAGCTAATGACTGAACCTTCATATGTTGTAAGAAAACTGACAATAGCTGCTAATTGCAACAGCAAAGGGTCCTAAAAAAAAATCAATAGACTGACATAACTCAGCAGCATAACTAGACAAATTCTAACAACATAGCTAAATACCAAAGCTTCAGAACAGAAAGGCGAGACAATTTTCACAGTGAAAAATCTTTTGACAAAGCAAAATGTAATAGAACTAACATCTATTTGAAAGAGACTATTTGCATTAAAATTCATGTCACGAAAGGAAAGCTTCATATTTAAAGAAGAAAAAAATAATCTACTCTTCCTTTTCTTACTCAAAATAAGCAGATGAATTGATTCTAAAAAGATTTAAACTGAATTTCTCCCAAACAGAAAACATGAAATAACTGTTGAGTAACTAAAATGAAGCTAATCTAATAAGTTTTAAGACAAGATATTTATGAGCTCAGCTTGTTCCTTTTTGGGTGGAGTCAAAATAAAAACTTGATTCTTAATTTAACTAAGATTATAAAACAGTTAAATGCAAAAAGAATGATAATAACAATAAGAGAAAACCTGTTTTACAAATTAAGGGATTATAAAATTAGTAAACAGACATAAATTATAGATAAGAAGAAAAAGAGAAGAATCTCAAACTTTTTTCTTATCTCTGGATTGTCCTTTGTCTAAACAATGATACAGGAAAAATATAAAACTGTGAGCAAGCCAAATAATTTGTTATCTCTCTGTTTTATTATATATATATATATGTGTATATATATATATATATATATATATATATATATATATATATACATACTGTGAGAAAATAGGAAATACATATTTTAGAAAACCTGTCTATAACTGGAATAGAAACTTGAGGAGTAAAAATAGAATTCACAAAAGAGCCAACTAAATTACAAAATGGATAACTTGGAAAAAGGAATGTCTAGAATAATAGGTGAAATAAACATCAGAGATGCTTTGCTCCATGTAGAAACTGTAGGAGCTATTCAGAAGTTTTGCAAGCTCCTCTAAATCCATTGCAATGCAGGAAACTCTTTTGTATCATCAGCAGGTATCTCAAAGTCATAAGCATTTTGCCCCTTAGCCTGTACACTTCACCTGAGTGAGGCAGCAAAGACTAGACCAGTCTTCACAAAACAGAAGGGATCCACTTGCAGTCTCTTATCAACCACAGCCATCTTGAGTTAGTTTCAGCTGCTGTGCCTATTCCCTCAATAATTTTCTCCAAATGTCTAAGTTCTAGACCTATCTTCTGCAGGAACTAACATACTGATCTAGATGGTAAGCTGTAGTAGCCTACTTCAATGGAGAATGAGGCCATATGCCAGCCCTTGACAAAAGACTTGTCAACTAAATGTTGATATTCTGATTTCTTTACCTAGTGGGAAATATAGTCTGTCCTCCCAGGGCATTGTGAGTTTGATCACGATGATTGCTTTTGTATTCCTGGGGAGTAGGAACATGTCTGGTGCAAGTGAGGTTACCACTATCTTCTCTGGAAAGGCAAGTTTGCCCCTCATGTTTACTTGCATCTCCTAGTCTGAAACTGAATACAAAATAGACATTGCTCTCACCTTGGGAGCTTTGTCAACTTTCTTTAGGAATTTGATACCCTTTGGTAGTGGTGGTTGGTGCTTATTAGCCTTTACCCTTTGCAGATCAATCCACTTGGTTATTTCTGCAATTGTATCAGCCTTCTCCCAGTGCCTTAGGGCATCCAGTCAAAGTGTGATTCGGGATGCAAAGAGTTGTTCTGCACTGCTTGCAGGGTGGGTCATTTTCTTTACCCCCATATTCATAAAATAGCAAACTAAAATACAAAATGGACAACTTGGTAAAAGGGATGTCTAGAAATGATAAACTGGATTGTCATATCTGACAGCATCCCAAATATTTAAGTCTTCTTGAAGAGTATGCACCAGAAATCTTTAAAGTATTATGCAAATAAATGTACAAGGAAAGGAACAAGTTATAACAGAACTGATTAATGAACTTGCCCATGTTTTGACTTTGCAATGTCACAATGAAATACACAACTTTTATTATCATATTTAATCTTTGGAATACGTAATAAACCTCAGTATTTTTCTGAGCAGAATGAGTTGGGACCAGTGTTATGTACACATATGAAAAAAAGCATGATTGAAGGATTGAAACCAGATCACTCACTAGTTTTCAGTAATCTTATTTATACAAATACAATGCTTATGATTGGAAATAAATTTAATCAACTGATATAATTCCAGTATATTACAGTTATTTCTCTACTTATGAAAATGACTTGATATTTTTATTTGGCGTCATATTGAATTATCTACTGAAAAGTCTTCAGTGGCTTTCTTGGTGGTGTTGTTTGTCTCAGATCAGCTTTGATTGAACAGTCTGATGACCAAAGATATTCTAGCCATCCCCATTCAGTTTTTTCTCAGAACAGTAAGATGAGACAATGGAAGTTTGTCTGCTATTTCTAGCAAGCCAAATGACAACTTAGGAGATTCCTCTCGAGGTTTTGTCGTATTTTGGAACAGTACACTCAGTTCTGCATGTCTCAATTTACTTAAGTGTACCACACAATATATACTAAAGCATCCAAGTATGTCGAGAAAAACTGGTGTCCCAACAAGATTCAAGTTAAGCACCTGCTCTTAAAAAATATTCTAGGAGACATTTTCATTTTTGATCAATCACTATGAAGTCCTTATTTTTTTGTTTTGATTATTTGATTCAATCTCGCCTCAATCTTAAGCCCGTTCAAAGAAACAACTGGATATTCTTCCTTTCTGGCAATATTGTTGCTATTTGCTTGTATATCTTCTAAATTCCTGCTGCAAATCAGACAGTATTTTGCTTTATATAGCTTCTGTATTACCATTTTCACTGTTAAAGAAATGTGTATTCCTTTCAATTTCATTATTATATTTTAAAGTTAAAAACCTGTTTTTAAATTCAAAGCTTTTACTTTCAGGATGATCAATGTAAACACCAGTAAAATATTAAGACTAGTTCTATTGGCTATCTGTGTGTGTGTGTGTGTGTGTGTTTGAGAGAGAGAGATATGTGTGCATGATTTAACCCTTTAGCATTGAAACTGGCCATATCCAGCCAAAGTATTCTACTTGTTTTACGTTGATGTGAGAGGTGACATCTGGCCTCTCACATCAACCCTACAATATCATTGTAAAAATTAAGTTACTTCATCAAAATCTCAACACTATAAGCTAATTCAAAATAATATGCATAAATAAGCATTACTTTTAACAAAATAATGTGAATGCTAAAGTGTTAGATATCCATATTTGTACAAAATGCTTAAAATGCTTATAAAGAATGAATACAAATGAGGTTTTGTGGTAATTAATCAGGCAATTCAATACATCTTGTTTTATGTTCCATTAAAGAAGGTAATTTCTTGGAAGACACAGAGGCTAGTTGATGCTTCAGTCTTGAAATAAGAAGGTCCTTAGATGAGCATGCTTGAAGTGACATGCTTTGAGAAAACATAAAGAGCCAGCATTATACAGAAGAACTCTGTGGAAACTATAACAGATTCCAAAAACTCAGTACATGGAACGTACTGTAGCCACGTGTAAAGAATACCAAATCTACTACAAACTATAAGTCTAAATTGCAATCCAATATTGATAAACTCCATATCCCAATTTGGTCATTGAGGAACGGCTGAAAACTCCATACTTTTATTGTGTATGTAGTGCAAATGATCCTGATGTTAGACCATTCTCACCATGCTAGTGCTGCCACAGCATACAATGCTGAGTATTTCTCCCCTGAAGTACCTTTCAGATTGGAGTTGAAAATTTTAATCTATTCTCTAATTAAATGCAAGTCTAATGCATATATAAAGTTTCTAGTAGATTTGGTATTCTTTACACGTGGCTACATGCAGCACAAAGAATTAAGTGTCCTGTTCCGAGTCAAAAGACTAATTTCAACTTGACCAATAAATGGGAAGCCGAGTGTGGATCATAGTAGAATCAGTAGAGCATCAGTGCTTTGTTACAGTTCTCAATGTTCTGAATTCAATACACCATACCAGTCAAATACTGAAGTGGTTATAATTGACTACAGCTACCTTTCAAAACTGAGACCTTCTGCTCAGGTTAGAAAATATATTTCATATTTTGCCTCTATCATAATTCACAAGTCAGGCATTCTATTTCATAAGCTTAGAGTGCACTTGGCCTCCCTCTTAACAACTAAAGCACTAAATCTCTAAATAATTGTTTTCTATATAAGAAAAATTCCTTGAAATGAATCTAAGGGTTACCTTCATGCAATCTGTTACCAAATAGTCTCTGTGCTATAACATCTCCTTGAGAACAAAGACTATTTAGCAATACATTCTTTGCATACTCATCATATCACCTTCTCTCAAAACATAGAAATAAATGTAGAGACAACTGCCTGGCTTTTGTTAATTAGTAGTATTTCTCAATGAGTGATTAACCCTCTTAATAGTCCACAAAATGATTCTGTTGGCAGCTAAATGAACAATTGCAAATTCAACAGTGCTCCCTACAACTTTTTAAATCATAGAAATTTATAATGATTAAATTTGTTTCCATAATTCTCTCTCACTCTCTCTCAAGCACACAAGAGATAACATGATGTTATAATTTAAATGGTCTCTTCTAATTGCATTAAGACAAAATTAATTAAGAACTCTTTTGAGTTTCATTTATTATTGGGAATTATTTTAAACACTTAAGTAGAAAGATAATTATGAGGCCACTAAAATTCTAACAATGGTAGATTTTCAGAGTCATTTTTGCCTATCAAATCCAATACCCACTGATATTTAGTACCAGTTCCTCCTAAATATATGAAAATACACTTGCTTTTCATATGATTTTGCAGAATTATATTTTGGTATTCATATAAAACACAAATTACTAAGCAGATGTCTTGCAAGGAAATATCAATGCCTTTACGAATTAGAACTGTTAACATGGTATCATTATAGAAAGTACTGCATTTTTTAGTTCCCCAAGCATTTTCAGTATTTTCAGAAATCCCTTAATTCTCCCTACATTATTGATTTATGTTCTGAAGCAAAAAATGACATTAACATAAAAGAATGTGTGAAGAGAGTGCCTCAATTCTTCTGCTCCTTTAACTCTTATCACTTCACTTAAAGGAATAAAAAATGGAGAAGGTGAAGTATGACAAACTGGAAATATATAGAAAATCAATTACTTGGAAAATTTATCAATATTTTGTTTAGTTTCCAATAATTTACATCCAGTTCAACACGATCCCTTTCTTTAAGACATCCTCTCAGAAAGACATGCTTTCTTCACATTGTCATCACTGGCATACTTTTATTACAGGTAGGTCACCCTCCCTCTACCACTGAACATTAACTAGCAACTACAGATATGTGAGAAGAATGGCTGCAGATACGATCAGTTGATTACTTCAATATTCCGTGCATCTAACTGATACCATCATGATAATAACGATGATAGAGGAGACAAAAAGGGAAAAAGATTTCTATGCTTGCTCATAACAGATGTAAATATGATGGGAGAGATGAATGCAAGGAAAGTATTAAGGAATATCCATGCACTATGTACACCAACTAACAAACTGGAAATAAGTGGAATAAGGGAAGTAAAGATCAAATGATGGAAGAAAAGAACAAAAAGAAATTGGAATGTAACAATAAAGAGGGAAAAAGGGTTTCAGCTATCAGTATTGCTACAATTTTCAAAGAAGAATTAGGTCAACAAGAATAGGTAATTCCTCAATCAAGTGCTGTGTTAAATGGACCATTACTGCTGCTAATCTTCATCAGCTGACAGAATGACATCTCCAACCACACATGTATATAAATACATAAATGTGGGAGGTTGATTTTCAAAAAATAAAATACACTTCTGTATGAAATTTGTTTTAAATAATTAAGGTTTTCTACAACAATTGTAGAACTTAGTATTTTATTAATGTTTCATGGTGGCTAAATCAGAAAAGTAGGAATTCTCAAAATTATGATAATTTTCATTTGAAAAATTGCTATTTCAGTTGCTAGTTAATAACTAAGCATCTAAATTTACACAATTTACAAATGATTATTAAAGGGCATTAGAAAAAAAGAAAACTGGTTAAAACAGAAAAAAAGGAAACAGTACATATTGAAAATGCATATATGTATGTCTGCATGGGTAAAAATGACCCAAAATTGTTTATTTCTTTATTGTTAATGTAGTATGTTAGAAATGGTTAATCACTAAACTAGATGTCTTATAGTTAACCATTCACATTCTCAATTTAACCTTTCCTCAGTTGACTGTCTTTGAGCAAAAAGTCATGTGTAGGAGTCAATTCAATCTACTATAGAGTCTCCCTTATAAAATGATGCTTAGAGTCAATGAAAAAAATCAATATAGAAAATGTGAGCTGGAAACTGCAAGCTACAGGCTTGTCCTCTATTCAAATGAATCCAATTTGAAGTCCCCACTTTTGGAGAATTGAAAAAAAAAAAAAGCCAGTCCCAAGGATGCTGAACTTCATTCTCTCTATATATCTGAGTTTAGAATATGTTGAACATAAATAGATGCCAAGCAAACTAATTTTAGAATCACAAACATCGTTTAAGCAACCACTTGTTGGGACTATTTATTCATATATTGATCTCACACATGCATAAATATTGTTTTATTCAGTACTACTAATGTGTCATTAGATAGTGCTGCTTTATCCGGTTTGAAAAAAAAATTCATTTCAAAAGGGATTTCAACAATAAATTAGGGGTTGCTGCTGACTCAGCATAGCTTTAAACCTTACAGCTGATCAAGAAAGCAAAAACACTTCTACAACAGAACTTAAGAAATGGTAGTAAATTCTGATATAAAATCATGTGGTATAAGTGTCTACATGTGTGTGAGTGCAATTGTGTGCATGTCTGGCTATGCAGGAACGTGTCACTGCGTGCACACACACATGTGCATATGTTTCTTTTCTCTTGATAGCAGCAGAGACAGTAGTTCAATTTACAGCAGCATGAGATGTTTAGATGTTGACAGAAATATTTTCGTATAGCTTCATTTATTCTTGTTATAATTCCAAAGATATATCAGTTAAATCTTCCTTTCTATGGATACTGAAGGAAAACAAATGATAATATGGCCAAATATTATTTTGGGACAGCTTAATGAACCATGTAATAAGTCTTTGTCTCCAAACTACCATCACAACTCATCTATTCATATTAAACTTCATATGTTTCAAGACATCTACTCACAGTTTATAAGATGGTCATCTATTCTCTTTGTAAAATAAGTTATTGAAACAAGACAGTCAACTATTTAGCCAAATAATGATCCAACTGTCCATTTACCCATAATAGTTATCAAAAAATAGGTGCTAAAGTTATATAAGTATACATGTTTTATAAATTATCTACATTTTATTAATTGGAAATAAACTTGTGCTGCTCTGAGAGTCAATTTATAAGGAACTCTTCTTACTTAGTGGTGTGTGAGTGTGTGTATATCATCATCATGTGTATAGACACAGCCAACATATCTTGTAACATTTTGTTCTTAAATGAATATAACATAATTTTTAATATGTATTTTTAAAATAAATTTAATGCAAACATTACTTCAAACTAAAAACAAAAAAAAAAGATTCTGGATTTCTTGGAACTTGAATTAAAAAAAAAAATTCTGAAACAATGTATGTACAAGAATTACAAACTAGTCCCACTAATGCTTTCTTTCGCTTTTGTATAAGTAATCAAATAATAAAGTAACTGAATAGCAGTAATACAACTTAAAAAAAAATTATGAAAGTAACTTCAGATTCAAAGTATATTTCCAACTGTATAAAGATCTATCTCTCACCCCACCACCTACATTACACACGTACACAAAAGTATATTCTAATTGATCCTTTGATATAATAGAAAAATTAAAATCCCCTAAGATTAACTCAAATTATAACAAAATTAGTCTCTCTCTCAAATATATATATATATATATATATATATGTTAGACACACAACGCATATACAACATATACGATTTAATATTAAGAATGAGTAAACATCTATTGTATATAAACCAACCCAATACACATTTCCTCCTTGGTGTTTCTTTAACAATAGAAACTTCACAGACAGTGGGAGGGGTGAGTGAAGAAATGGTAGTTGTAATACAGTTAAAGAAAATTCGCCGGTTTTTCCTCAATGCTGTGAGAAGTCTAAGTAAAGATCTAGTAGGTAACTGACTAACAGGCAAACAATAAAACTGAACTGGGTGGGAACTTAACCGAAGGGTCTGAGAAAAGAAAAAATTAAAAAAACTGGGAGATATTTAAGAAAACACTCATCACAAAAACAAAGAACTCCAATAATTACCAAAGTTGTTAAGAAACCAAATCAAAAATGAAGAAAATTATCGTTTCAGATCTGTCATTCTTTCACGACATGCTGGTTCTGTCGAAATTGATAACAGCGATTTCTGTTAGATTTTCCACAGGAAGTCATGGAGAGACTATTGAATTACAAAACTGGAACTTGTAGTAGTAGCAGCAACAGCTACAACCGAAGTAGTGAATGCCATGACAACAAGGGTGATAATTTTCTACAGCTGAATATTCCAAGCATGCTAACAGACTATAGTTGTCTTATTCCACATCTCTCCGTTCACATCTACATTATTTTTATTTCAAACATTTGCAAAATAGCCAATCCGACACACACACACACACACAAGAAATCTAGTTTAAACGTTGCGCATATGTGTGTTCACGCTTGAATGAGTATCTATTTTTGTATCAAAACACATACTATATATAGGAAAATATAGTTTTAATGGAAATAAAGAAAAAAAAATACAGTAGAGTTTAACAAATGAGGTCAGTCTCGATATATTTAAAGACGAGTTTTAAAAAATCTATATCTTTGTTATTATCAACAGTAGTAATATCGAATTTAACACCCAGGAACCAGTACAAGAAACTTTTTTTCCCCATCAAGACGAATTAAGAAGGAATCGAAGAAGCCACAACCAAGTCGTCTACCATCAGTTAAGAAAAGATCCCTTTCGTCAAATAACTGTGACAGGTGTTCTGTAGGGCTGCAGGTGACTAAATGTCAATATGACATCTACTTGAAAATGTCGCTTGGTAATTCCTGAATTGAAGCTACTAGCTCTAAATTTCTTTATTCCTAAATTGAAGCTACTAGCTCTATAGTAACTGAACAGCAGCTTTAATTTAAGGGAACTGGCCCCAAAACCGAGAATGTGTCTCAACTTACTTTTCAAGAATGTTTATGGCTAATTTTATTTTGTTATTCTCCCACTCTCGTCTCCGCATTTCTTTAAAGAATGAGCGATAATTAATTGTTTGGCAACTATAGATTTTGTTTTAGAGATTTCGTTGAGAGAAAATAAGATTGTAATTTGCAAGCAATGGAAAATTTTACTCTACACAAGGACAATCTTTAATGTAGTATCGGAAAGTATTATAATATATTAATTTAACTCAATATCAATATTTGAATACAAAAAAAAAGTTTTATTCAGTTAAAATTAGAATGGTTTAAGAATAGATCGGTTTAAGACGTCAAAATAAAAGAAAAATATAGCAAATTCAAAATAAAAGATTCCAAAATTAGTTTATATATATATATTTTTGTTCCCGGGTGAAGATCTTTATATTAACCAATATTTCTGTATAAAGAAAAAAAAATTGACCATCAAATGAAATCAGTTCTAAGAAACAATTATTACCAAAAAAATTCTGTTCTTTGAAATCTTTAAGCCTTTATTAAATTTTCATTTTGAAAGCAATTATTACCTAAGCGACCCTCAGAATAAAAATGTAAATGAAAACAATAATTAGGCAAATGTCTGGAATATTTTCAGGGTGTATTCTTAAAGAATAGCCTACTATATAATAATCAATAATGTAGCAAGGGAGGGGGGGGGGACATTCCTACTGCAATTATCAGACTTTAGAAATATAAATCAAAATATACAGGTATTTTTGATAGTTATCTTGAGAAGGTATCATCAGCGAGTATATTAAGTGACAAGGAGTTTTGAAATGGTAAAACAACACAACTAAGTCTAATATGATACATAATTCGTTTCTATTTTACATCATCTACTTCAAAGGAGTCCCTTCTCTTCTCAGGTTCATTTGTAACAATTCCATGCAACATAAGACACACACACACATATTATCAGGAAGTAAACTCTAAAATTTTTATATGGAAGTATAACATTTTTAGTATAAATAAAAGGCAAAAAGGTAATAATCAGTTCGAAATAAGTACATACCAAGAAAGTGAACTGAAGTATTATTCCAACGGTTACTGAAATAGTCACAAAATTCCAGCTCCATGTTTATGGAATTGGAAAAGGGTGAAGGGAATGAGATTATATCAGCGAATGATTTGTCATTGGAGGTATGGAGGTTCATGCAGAAAGTCAATAGCTCCGAATAACGCATCAAAAGAAAGACTTTAAGAAGCAAAACACTTTTTCTTTTCTTTGTTTTATCTTAGCAAAAAAGCTTTCCGATGTAGTCCAAGCAGCATCAGCATCTGCAGCATGGTATAGAAAAGTGTCTGAACTTACTTACGTTCCTCACGACTTTGCCTAGTGAGACATTTACCACAGTGCATGCCTATTCTCGGTGTCACCGTGTTAGTTAAGCAGGAGGGGAGAGGGGTAGCGCTTTTGAAGCTAACACAGCGCTACCTGGCAGCAGCCGCTATAGCAGTAATAATAACAGTAGTAGAGGACAAGTGCTTTGTTCCCTCTACCCCTTCTCACTAGACGACAAGCTTTGTTTTTCAGCGGGATTTACTATGCATGATAAATCTGGCAATGAGTGTATAACATTTATTTATTTATTTATTTCACCCATCCACGCTATCACCACCTGAACAAAAAACCCAGATAAACAAACCTCCCACACGTTACAGAAAATAACAAGAAAAAATGAATGAAGAGGACATAAATCAACCCGAAAAGGGTGTTATTTACTTAACTTCTTTTATCAGCTAAGTAAATAAAGTCTCCGCTTTCCATCTCTATGTTAACATATATCTTATTAACAAAGAATATTGGGTCAAGTAGGTGTCTTCCGAAATTATAAACATGCGGATCTTATTTAATTCTGACATCGACTACTGTGTTTGATTATTAACGAACAGAGCGCCTAAGATTAGAAATAAACATTTGGCAAGCCGGTTTCGATTCTAGCTTGCAAGCATTTTCCTTTACTTGCACCGTTATGCGATTTGGAAAGCATGCAAGAAATCTCCTCTCCTCCCCCATTAATCCCTTCTCTTGTATAGACTTAAGACATAAATAAGAAATCAATAGCGACCAGCCTCTAAGACTGGATCCAAACAGCATGAATTCCTTCCAAGAAAATCAGTGAAAAAAACAAATTCCATTAGGGAAGTAAAATAAGTACGTGTACTGATGCGCGAGTGAGGAAATGTATTTAAAGCATCTACATTACTATTTTAAGGAAAGCATGTAAAAATATATTTATTAAACGACCAAACTTCTGTGAACGAATAAATCACTTAAGTAAAATTGGTATCCTTTGATTCTGTAAATTAGGTCAGTAAGTGAAAAGGAATGTGTGACGTTCGTTCATTTCCCCATGTAACAACATAAATATTAAGATTTTTTTTAACAGTGAAATAACATTATGTTGCTGATCCAACTTGGAAAAACATTCTCATCTCAGATATATTAAAAGAAAACATTTATAAATGGATATACTAATAATGGAAAGTGAAGTGAAAATTATCAAGTAAAATTCCATTTTAGAATGGAAGTTTCAGTATTACATATATATAATATGAATGGGAAGGACATCATATAAATACTGCAAGGGTTCCTCCAACAATATTTATAAACATTTAGTGCCTAAGTAAGACAGAGATAATAAAGATCACCAGTGAAAATGTTTGACTATTAAGCATATCAACCATCTGTGCCCTATAACGTTATCTTGGATTTATAGCTACTGAGATAATATCTTAAAGGTGAGATCTCTGAAATTCTTTCAATACCAGATAATTCTTTTCCAATTTTTTAAATTTTTTTAATTCAATGCTGTTTTGATGAACACTGAATAATTCATCTGTCACACAATAACTTTATGATGCGTATTTTTAATATGCCTTCATACGTCGGTCTATTTGGCTACTAAATAATACAAAACATACTGATAGTATTGGCCATGTGAGGGATAACGGCAATGTTTTGAAATAATGAAAACACATTACTATATATGATGTACCCAGAAAAATTAAAGAACGGATTGGATAATATTGGGTCATCCCATAAATAATGCTGTTTTTTCAATTGCATGAACTAAAAGTCAGAGGGGGACGGAATAAATTACCTGCATCAACTTGCTATAAAAGCAGGTAGTAATTTTACCTTGTACTTATTCTTAGTGCAAGTTCTGAAGAGTGCAGTTCAATTTTAACAGTTAATTTTCAAAACTATAATGGAAGTGACAAAGGAGCATATTTGGCACATTCAATAAAGGCAACAACGTAATGGAAAGTGCGAGGAATATTACTGCAGTATATGGGGATTGGACAATAAACGTAAGCCAGTGTCAATGGTGGTTCCAGAAATTCTGAGCAGGAAACTACAGCCTAGAAGACAAGCCTTGTCTTGGAAGATCTGTAGAGCTCAATAAGGACACCCAGCAAACCCTGGTGGAACAAAATCTCATTGTAACTGTTGAGAAACTAGCAGAAAAGCTTGGATTGGTCATTCAATCATTCATCGACACCAGCACTAAAAACCATCTTTGGTTTCAAGACGAAAGGTGTTCTTCCATTAGGATAATGCTCAGCCACATACACATTCCAAAAGCTGGTACAGTTTGAATATTTGCCAGACATTGCCCCATCTGATTATCATTTATTCTGCAGTCTTCAAAATCATTTGGACGGAAAAAATATGAATTCTGTAGACGAGGTCAGAACAGTAGTGGAACAGTATTTTTCATCATGGACAAGTGAATTTTGGAAGAGGGGCCTTGCAAGTCTACCAGATAGATGGAAGAGCGTTGTAGAATATAAAGGAGTATATTTTAGATTAAAAAAGAACTTTATCTTGATTTTGAACAATAAAAGAAGTATAAAAAAACTGCATTATTTATGGGATGACCCGATACATTTCCATTCTACAAACATGTTACTAAAAAAATAACCACAACATTATGTGTGTGTGTGTGTAAGTTGTCTAGAATCAGGTCAGTGAACAAGTGGATTTATGGTGAAGATGCATTCCAGTTATGACCATTTGAACCTTTCATTTTTCGTTTCCATAAACATTATATCTGGGGTCACATTATCTCATGGGCCTTTTGTTTTTTAAGGTTTTAGAGAGAGATTAAGTAGATATTTCTAGTAGCAATAACACACTACACACATTACTTCACTGACATTAAAAATAGATCAATTAGTATATATGCTTGTGTGTGTTACTGCTGTACAATATTAAGTGTAGGCGTTGCTAAGCTGTTAAAAATATTGCTTTACAATCATGTAGTCTGAGGTGCAACCCCATTAAGTGGTACACTCAGTGAGCCTCTTCTAATTCAACCATGGGTTGACCTAATTCCTATCAAAGAAATTTGAAAACTGGAAAGTATGTGTAAATCCCATGAATGGACCTGTATTTGTAATTCAGTGGATCAACCTTGTCATTCTTCACTTAACCTAGAGATTACATTCACCCTTTAGCATTCAAACCTGCTATATCTAGCCAAAATTATTCGGAAAAATTCACCCCCTCCATTTTCTCCCAAATTTGTTTATTTTTGTAAATTTTTTTTGCCAAAAATCCCCATTTTCGGATACAGAGGTTCTGGAAAAATGACAAAAATCGGCATTATAAAATTCCCCCCTTCCCCCCTCCCCCAAACTTCTTCAATTTTTACTTTTCCCCAACACTATCCCTAACCCTAACTCTAAAACCCTAATCCTAAAACCGTAACTGTAAGTACAGAAATGTTTTGAAATTTTTGTCCGAATCATGATGTCCATATTTTTCCGTATATTTAGAAAAAAAAAATTCTTAAAAAAAATTTTACAAAGATTTTTGGAAATTTTTTTCAGAATCATAATCTCCATATTTTTTCTGCATATTTTGAAAAAAAAATTGCAAAAAAGTTAAAAATGAAGGAAATGGGGGTGGGGGTGGTAATTTAGAAATGTCGATGTTTGCCAATTTTTTGCAGATTCGTATTACCCATAGCTGAAAAGGAGGGTTTATGTCAAAAAAAAAAAAAATTTTTTTTGAAAAGGGTGGTTGGGGGGGGGGAGTCTTGCCAAATATTCTACCTGTTTTATCTTCAAACTGGCTAGTTCTAGCCTCTCACACATCTCCTACAATATTATTCTAAAAAGAAACAATCACATCATTGAAATCTCAAAGCTACAAGGTAATACTTAACTAATTCAAATCAATGAGAATAATCATTGCATTTGACAGAGAAATCTGAATGCTAAAGGGCTAAAGGTACCACAGCCTGTGAAATACTCAGCCACTTACATTATAATTGAATGAGCAAATATTTTCCTTATGCAAAAGCATACTCAGAACTAAATAAATAATGAAGTAGTGTAGTTGTTCAACTCTCAAGTCAGCTCTGATTCAACAGACCTAAACTGTGATCATCACATCCTTTTTTTTTTAGTCACAGTTCATCAAAGACTACATTATCCAATGTTTCCCTGCTTTTTTAAAAGACAATAGGGTGTAATCTAAGAAGATCTGGAGGCTATTCCTTGCAGATCAAACAAGTGTGTATAGGCTATTTTCGTTAGATTGCATGTAATAAAGAGGTATATTTGTTATTAGCAAAGATGACCATTCCAAAATACCAAAAATAATTTAATAACAGTAATTATTTCTAACAGGCAAAAAAGCAGGGAGGGGTTAGTCAATATCATTGATCTCAGTGCTTGGCTGATATTGTATTTTACTGAACCCAAAAAGGACGAAGGGTAATGTCACCTGGGTGAATTTTGATCTCAGACTGTAAAGAGCAAGAACAAACACCACAGGTATTTTGTCTAATGCTCTAGAGATTGCTGATCCACTAATCTTGTAAAAATAGTAATAATAATAATGATTTCTAACATAAACATAAGGTATCAAATTTGGGAAAGGAGTTGACCCTAGTACCTGACTGGCATTCACTTTAGCAACCCTGGATGGGTGAAAAGTTAAACTGACCTTGGCGAGATTTAAACTTAGAACATTAATGTGTCAGACCCTCATGAATTTGTTAATCCACTATCTTAATAACTGTTTCAAGCATAGTCACAAGGCCTAAGTACTTAAGTGGTACTTTGTTTTTATCAACCCTGGAGAGATAAAGGTAAGTGTGACTTTCATAGGATTTGAACTTAGACTGTAAAGAGCCTGCACAAATGCTGCAAAGCAATTTCTCCAATGCTTTAATTCTGTCAATTCACTGCCTTTCTAACAACAACAATCTATGGATTAGTGACAGGAAGGGCATCCAGCTGTAAAATAATGTCTCAGTGGTAAGTCTTTCTCCATGCAAGCATGGAAAGATTGACATAGAATGAACAAAGAACAACCCACGTTTCTTGTTAAGCTAGAAGTCAATACATGAAAATATATATTGTGTGTGTTATAAAAACATCAATATCTTTACAAGTTATTACATCTCACATTTATTCTCTTATCAGCAATAGAAAATATAACTGGTAAATAAGCAGGGTCTTATCTACTTATTCAAGAAACTGTTTATGGGAGAAAAAAAAGGGTATTTATTCATTTAGTCCATTTTTTATGTAAACTACACTCTTTATCTAAGAAATATACAAACAAATAATAGTATTTATACACTTGTGTGTATCAATGTCTGTTTATGTACATACATCTATGTGTCTGTATGTATAAGCTTGTAGAGTTTAATAGAAAATAAATCATTATCAAAAATAAGGAATAACAAATACTTCCTGTTTTCCTAATGCAATCACTTCATCTTAATCTAAATCTACATTTAGAATGAATAGATCAAACTGAGTCAACTTTTGTTGACTGGGCTTATTTCATTGTTAATGCTTCATTAGCATGGGAGAAAAGTCAATGAATATTTTTTTCTGTTTTTTTCTTTTTCTTTTACATACCATCATGTGGTAAAATATGAACATATCCCTGCTGTTCTATAGAGATTCTTTCAAGTCAATCTAATGAGAAAATGAATGATATTAGTGTGATCAATTGGGAACTTGAAGACATGAGGGTTAGTTTATAGAGTAGGATAACACAGGACCTAAAATTGAGAACAAGGTAGAATGAAGGACTATATAATTTATATATTTTAGCGAATGGTTTAAGAGGAGACAGAGTGCTTGTGTAGGCTGGCTTAAGCAGGGGTGTTAATTAATCTTACAATGCCATGTAATAAGTAGGATATACAACATGCAGCTCATTTAACCCTTTAGCATTTAAACTGGCCATATCCAGCCCAAATATTCTACATGTTTTACATTCAAACTGGCTATATGAAGCCTTTCACACCTAACCTACACTAATATTCTAAAAATAAACAATCACATCATTGAAACCTCAAAGCTATGAGATAACGCATGATTAATTCAAAACAATTTGAATAAAAAAGCATTACATTTGACAGAATAATCTGAATGTTAAAGGGTTAATAGATTAGTGTCTTGGCCAAAGTCAGAGTATACCAGTGACATAATATGAACTTTTAACTGCCATGTTACTTGTTCTAGTACTACTCCCGCCCCAACTTGACTATCCATGCTCTTATAAAAACTACGTCCCAGAAATGCATAAAATTTGAAACTCAGATGTTGTGTGACAACGTAGTGATTTATTATTAACTTTGAAAGTAGATACAAAACACTAAAATGTCAATCTAATGAGAGATTCAGAAGTCAATGAAGGAGTTTCTCTGTAGCCATTTAACATACTGAATGTAGTAGTTAAATATCCCAAGACTGTTCATTGATTTTAAAGTGTGTAGGAGTATATCCATAATAAAGAAAGATTTCTGTAGCTAGAATGCTCATCAAAGTATCAAGGACAACACTATCAATGTGTTTGAGAGGTAATTAACAATCCATCCAATTTTATGTGTACATTTATAATAACACTGTATCAATAATGATCACTATCCTATGCATAAACCCCTTTTTAAGAGTATATTCAAGATTTCAATTCAGAAATGAAAGACCTCCCTGTATATTTTTTGTCATCTCTGCTGTCAAGTTCAAAGAATATATTTCCATCTATTGGCAAGTTAGTCTTATGTAATAAGATGTTAATATTCATTTCAGTGAATGTCCATAAGTTTCTTCAATGAGTGAATTGAAAGCCAGAACTTGTCATAAAATGGAACATTTTCCATTCACTGCAGAAACTTTTTACTAAATTTGAGAACAGGTGTAAATGTTGTTGGAAGCATAGAAAAATATTCCCTGACTTTTAAGCTAATTAGATTCTGAAATAAAACAAAGTTTATATCTCCTTGTAAGCTGTTCTAAATATATTTTCCAAATAAGAATTTTGTTGTGCATTCATTCAAAAATAAGAATAACTATTAGTGTATGACATACAAAATTTTTTTAAAAACTGTTACAAGATACTTTTTTGTTACTATTTTCATCTTGCTGGTCAACAAGATTTAACAATTAGTTAAAACTTAAAGTGCACAGCTTTGGTATTTGTAAGAAGCTTAAGTACAAAAAGATATCTAAGGCTGTTAACTATCATAACCACCTATTTGGCAAGTAACTACATTCATCTTAGTCTATAAATAAAATAAACAACTAATTAATATATGGTTTCTTAAATACACTTATCTATAATGACAGGTGTTAAAGTTAATGAAATTGACTGAAAAAGTCAATAGATGGTCGTTATTTCAACATAAAAACTTCATTCTAATCTCAGCACTAGAATAAAGCTTATGTGTTTCTGAAGAACCAAACACTATGTAGACACCATGAAAATGTTACTGTAATGTATAATGAATAAGGTAAGTAATATACTCAATAAAAACAACTGCTGCATTACTGTTTTGCTACAAACACTATATAATCTTTCAGTTAGATTATATAATCTTATAAGTCAATATTATTATTCTTACATTATACATTAGATTGGAGCCTGGTGTTGCCATCCGGTTTCACCAGTCCTCAGTCAAATTGTCCAACCCATGCTAGCATGGAAAGCGGACGTTAAACGATGATGATGATGATATACATTACCATATTTTTTATAAAGCAATTTTTATGTTATTGCTTTATCTGTTCAATTGTCATCATCAACATAATTTAATGTCCATTTTGCAATTCTGCAGTCATTTCAAGAAACTCTCTGCTGACTTTAAAACAGATGCTACATTATTTCAAGCCCTAAATCTTATACATAATGATGATGATGTATAAGTGTTATGGTGCAAGGAAATGAAACATTAGTAACTAAATGTGGAAGATGTGAATAGGGCTGGAAAAATTGGGTGTATAGTGATAGCATGCATGAGAGGCATAGCTCAAGGGAAGTGAGAAAGTGAAAGGAACTTAAAAAGATCAAGTAAAGTATGTGGAAATAACACCTGCCCTGTCAATAGACAAATGATGTATATGGTCAATGAGTTCAGGGTGAAAAATGTCAAGTGCTGGAGGATGCTCACAGAAGAGAAGTATGATTAGTTCTCAAGATATTTAGCTTCAAGGAAAAAATCATGAATGACTATGATGATTAGTGAAACAACTTTTGGTAGATCTAGTCAGTTTGGAAAAAAGATGTTGAAATGTTGATACACACACACACACACAGTGTGTGTAATCCTATTTGTTGTCTATTTAGACAGTTATTTTTGAATTGGGATGTACTTCAGCAATCCACAAACTCCTCATTAATTATCACAGAAAATGCTAAAAGAAAGCTATTTTAGCAAGTAGCAAAACAATGATATATGAATGTTATCTAAGATGTCATTTTGTATATAACAAAAATAGAAAAAAAAAACAAAATCTTCAAGAATGAAGTAACTGCTTGACCTTCAAGAAATATCAACCAAATCTCTTTCAAACTACATTCTTCCTGTATTAAAAAAGATTCACACATTGGATAATGTAAATCTACAGACATTATATCTGAATAAATCAAGACCAAATGGTCATAATTTAGAATGCCTATGATCCTAGATCTCTTTGTGCAAAGTTCATGTGAGGTTAAACAGTGACATGAATACCTGTTATGAATGCTATAAAATAAAAGTAAACTTTCAGCAAGTGATCTTTATAACCAGGATCTAATTCTTGTCTGCTTCAATGTCCATTTCATGTTTGACAGTCGAAAAACACATTTCTAATCCTCTATAAATCTGAGGACATATGTCCACAAGAGAAATTAATAGAATAGAAAGCTTGGATTTTTGGACTTTATGACTTTGAAAAATAATGCTGATATTAAAGAATAGAAAAAGGAAAACAGAAAAAAAAAATTCTGTGTATATATGCATGGACGTGTGTTAATGTTTTGGAAAATGCATTGTGTTGTGGAAGGTATTTGTAAAATGAAGCAAGCTGATATTAAAGAAAGTACAATAAAATGTATATGCTATAGATTTTAAACTATATCTAAGTAGAAATTTATATTGAAAATAGAAACAGCAAAATCAGATAGTTTACCAAAAATACTAATCTTGCATTAACCCAAGTCAAAAGTAAACTGACTCTAAAAATAATTCAATTGAAATTTGTAAAAGAAAATATCACATCTATTCTGGAATTTAACTAGTTGTGAAACTACATGGTTTCTGTAATTTTTCTTGTATAAGAACTATAATAATATTTGCTTCTAGCATAGATACAAAGCCAGACATTTGAGAAGAAGAGAAGAGTTAATTATATCAACCTCAGTTTGTGACTGGTATTGTTATTTTATCAATCCCAAAAGCATGAAAGGCAAGCTGATTCCAGAGAGGTTTGAACTCAGAACAGAAAGAGCTAGAACAAATGGTGTGAGGCATTTTTGGCTACACTCTAATGATTCTACCAATTTAATAATAATAATAATAATAATAATAATAATAACAATAATAATAATAATAATTCTTTCTACTATAGGCACAACACTAGAAATTTGTGGGGAGGGGACTAGTTGATTATATTGATCCCAGTACAAGATTAGTACTTCTTTTATTGACTCCAAAAAAAAAAAAAAAAAAAGGCAAATTCGAATAATTTCTTTTATTTGCCACAGACACATCCAATAAGTGGGACAGCACAAGGACAGTTCTATATTTATGAGATGAGGAATTATGTACATTATTTACATTATCAACAACAAACAAGATGAGGACAAATATCCATCAAATGTAAATAATGTAAATAGTGTAAATAAAGTACAAGGACAGTTTACAATTTGTGTCAAAGTTTACAAAAAAAATATGAGGCAAAAAGCATACATAGTATACAAAATATGTGAAAGCTTGGATGGTGGAGTTCTCCTGATACAGAAGAGCATCCAGCTTGGTTCAATCAAGGAACCTCACAGATTCAGGATTGCCCCAACTACCATGAGCACAATTTATCACTCAACTGTTATTCTCCAGTCTACAGGCATTGCCAATGTCATCATCATAGCAATCTGGTTTTCAATTAAAGGTAGTTTGTTACAATTTCATTATTTCAAATGTGAAATATTTGTTGTTCTTCCTCTTTCCTTTAACGTCTTTTCAATGGTATATCAACTTTACCTAGTGGAGGCGCAATGGCCCAGTGATTAGGGCAGTGGACTCGCGGTCGTAGGATTGCGATTTCAATTCCCAGACCGGGTGTTGTGAGTGTTTATTGAGCGAAAACACCTAAAAGATCCACAAGGCTCCGGCAGGGGATGGTGGCAAACCCTGCTGTACTCTTTCACCACAACTTTCTCTCACTCTTGCTTCCTGTTTCTGCTGTGCCTGTAATTCAAAGGGTCAGCCTTGTCACACTGTGTCATGCTGAATATCCCCGAGAACTACATTAAGGGTACACTTGTCTGTGGAGTGCTCAGCCACTTGCACGTTAATTTCATGAGCAGGCTGTTCCGTTGATCGGATCAACTGGAACCCTCGACATCGTAACCGACGGAGTGCCAACCACCACTAACTTTACCTAAGATCAAGTGATCAGTATTAAACCTAGATATGTGTTAACACACAGCCAGGGTTACTCAGAGCCTAATTCAAGACAAATGAAATATTTATCTAGATACCAAATTTTGTCTTTTATTATTTTGTTTTTAGTGTTGATTAATAAAGTACCAGTCCAAGGCAGTGTTTTGGCAGAATTGTCATAGCATCAGATAAAATTATGGTATCTGTTTCAGTTCTATTATTGAACTTCCACTTTTATCATTGAATTTCTTAGGTGGAAAATGCAGTGCTATCTTAAGGCATGGGCACACCTGGCAGATGCTCAGGGTTCCATATATCTGGATGACCCCAGTATTAATCTATGTATGCTATGATTGTCTAAGGGATAACTTTGGCCTAACAACCAATAATGTTGTTAAGATTGCCTTGCTTTGAGGTTAGACAGTACTGTGTCATGTGAAACAACATCATGATCACATCAATGTAAAAACAAGTAGACTCAGGACAGAAGCAGCACCAACTATTACAGAAAACTAATAATATTGGACCTTTCAACTTGAATTACTACTATGCCAATAAATCCTTCATATCATAAGACATTTATGTAAATGAATCTATTGTATTTATGGACAAGGAATGAATTTTATTTAAGAAGGGAGAAATTACTAGTCAAGATTACAAAAAAAAATTGGGGAACTAAGAAAGCAAAGGCATCTCTAACTAGGAATAAAAGTGAGCTCATGAAAACTCATAGACCAACTTATGGTAAGTGGGGTGGCTGGCTATCAATAACATTTGGAAAAAATTTAATATGCACATATAAGAGAAAGTAATAGCAAGAAAGAGAGAAGAAATGGACCAGCAACAGATGCTCTTTGTAATTGCTTGACTGTCCAGAAATAGCAGCCACATCTTAAGAAAGAGCACATTGCATATTGTAGTTAAATATATTAAAAAACATGATCACAACTGAAATACCTGTGATCATGAATCTGCTACTTGGTTGAGACTGACCTGGAGCTAAACAACAATAGAGTGAAAAGAAGCTGGACAGATCTCATCTTTAAAAAATAACAAAAAAAAACTCCCAGCAGGTAAATAATGTGTGTGTGTGTGTGTATGTATGTATACATAATATCAAATATTTCTACATCATTTATTTACAGTTCTATTTATTATTGAATTTATTCTCTCCTTTGCCAGTTCTTGTAATCATTCATCTGCAACCTTGAATATTGGTGCACACACACACACTCAGAGTATAATTTTTCAGCCCACTGCACATTTTATACCAGACATTAATGGATTCAGTTTCAAGTGAAACAACCCAATAAACACATCATTTATTCGACATAAAAATTTTGTTTACATAAATAAAAAAGTAAAGAGATAAAGAAACAAACATATTAAATAAATCAATAGATCAATGACCTTATCAACTCCTTTTCATGATATTTAAACAACAAGGTAAGAGAAAAAAATATCAATAGATCTTTTTCCCCCCTAAATAAATATAGATTTCTAATGCAAGACCAAAATTTGGAGGGCAGGGTACAGTTGATTAAATCATGTCAGTACTTTAATTTATCAACCCTGGAAGAATGAAAGGTAAATTTCAACTAAAAACTAAAACAGCCATAAACAAAAGTATTTTGTTCAATACTCTAATGATTCTATGAATCCATCGCCTTTCTTCCCTAAAACATATATTGATTTCTGACTTTGGCACAAGACTGCAACTTTGTAAGAAATGGTGGGTATGATTGACTGAATAAATCCCAATATATCATTGGCCCCTTTGCTATAAACAAAATACAAAGCCAGCAGTGGCAGGATTTGAAATCAGAATGTAAAGTGATATAAGTAAATCTGACAAAGTAATTTAGTCTTTAACTCCAACATTTCTGTAATTCTCAATCAATAGTTTACATATCAATTGTTTTGTTCTACTCTCTCTCTCTCTCTCTCTCTCTCTCTATATATATATATATATATATATATATATATATATATATATATATATATACACACATATATCTGTTATCCATTCATCTGTTCATTTACAATATGTTTTTCAACTTGCCATTCTGTGTCTGTTTTCTGTTCGTTTCTCCATTTACTATACATTTTTTAACTTGTTAATTAATGGAATGCATTGCACCCTTTGTTTTATATATATATATATATATATATATATATATATATATACAGCTAGCAGCATTCTGTTGCAATCTATCTTCCAGACATCCCATGTCACTCTAGGTAGTGCTGTGGCAGGATTTTGGGCCATTGTGCATGAGGAACCCCTAGGCAAGGAGATCTTCATCCTAAACAAACTCATGCCATTGCCTGGTTTCTTTTTGATCCAGCTCTCCCCCCACCTTTTTTTTATACAAAAGCCCAATGGCGATGGGGTAGGGATGGTGGGAGCAGGTTTTGGTGAAACTAGAAGCTCCTAGTCTGGATCTGAACACTGGCGAAATTGCAAGATGGTTGACTTCCTGGGACCCGGTGACAACCCAGGGACTCGGTCCTACATCTGTGACTGGGCAGGCCTATTTGGGAACACTGCAGCTCACCCTGAATGGGGGAAGGCCCTAGAAAAGGCTAAATATCAGATGTCACCATAGAATCCTGGCTGGTAAGTCGCATCTAGCAGGACACCCATTCAAGTGGTTGAGTAACAAGAGAAATTTAAATTAAATAAATTGATTGAATTAACGATTAGAACATGGAATGTGCGACTGCTCCTCAATCCGCAAGATACAGAGAGACCAGAACGTAGAACAACTCTTGTATCCAAAGAACTAGGGAGATTTAACATTGATATCGCTGCCATCAGTGAAACACATCTATCTGGGGAAGGAAAGACGGAGGAGATAGGTTCAGGTTATACCTTCTTTTAGAAAGAAAAAGAAGGAGAGAGAAACATTCATGGAGTTGCTTTTGCTGTAAAATCCAAACTTGTGAAGGAACACCATCTGAAACCTGCCATCAATGAACAGCTTATGACTCTCTGAATACTAATCTCTGCTACCATCTTTATGACACTGATCTCTGCTTATGCACCCAACTGACCCTACTATACTGTGTAGTCAACAAAATCAAAAACAAACTATGTGCATGTGCGAAATTGAAAATATAAAATAGCAACAATTAAATATTCGTATGAAACAGGCGCAGGAGTGGCTGTGTGGTAAGTAGCTTTCTTACCAACCACATGGTTCTGGGTTCAGTCCCACTGCATGGCACCTTGGGCAAGTGTCTTCTACTATAGCCTCGGGCTGACCAAAGCCTTGTGAGTGGATCTGGTAGACGGAAACTGAAAGAAGCCCATCGTATATATGTATATATATATGTATGTGTGTGTATATATTTGTGTGTCTGTTTGTCCCCCCAACATAGCTTGACAACCGATGGTGGTGTGTTTGCGTCCCCGTAACTTAGCGGTTCGGCAAAAGAGATAGATAGAAGTACTAGGCTTACAAAGAATAAGTCCTGGGGTCGATTTGCTCGACTAAAAGCAGTGCTCCAGCATGGCCGCAGTCAAATGACTGAAATAAGTGAAAGAGTATACACACACACACACACAGAGAATTATTTTTGGTTTCAATAAAAGTTAATGCATAACCCCTCATATTATATGATGTAATCATTTATCTATACTATATATAAAACAGAGATGTGTGTGTAATCGCTTATCACGTGAAAACGGCTTCACTATTTACTTCCATACTTGTCATACATGAATAATTTGACCTCGGATAAATCTTAGGCTCTTCATTTGATTTTTTAAATTAAAAATAAATAATATTGCTTTATATTTATGATTCACTTCTTTAAAAAGGTTCCTCAGTGTCAACTTCCGGTATTGACATAACAACGGCTTACATACTTGTGATGCAATGTCAACTTCCAGTATTGCGCGCGTGCATACACACGTGTGTCTTTGTAAATATGTTTGCATACATTTATGTAAGTGTGTGTTTGTAACAGACAGAGTGTGAGTGAGTCAAGGGGTGTGTTGTCGTATGCATCCATCATTTTTGGATGTATGTGTGCATGTGAGTGTGTGTGTGAGACAGAGTGAGAGCGGTGTGTATATAGTATTTACTCTCCCTCTCTCTCATACACACACACATTCACACACAAAGATGTATGCATATTTATGCATGTACGTATACATGACAACAAACCTCTCTCTCTCTCTGTCACACACACACACATCCATTTCATCTGATGTGTAATACTGTGTGTGTGTGCGTGTGCGTGCATGGGGGGTTCCACAATCACCATTTATTTCAATTACTATTGTGAGGATATTCATGTAAATCATTTCTTTCATTTAATCTCCATTTTAATTTTCGTAAAAGTTTCCAAGTACCATCATCATCATCATCATCATCGTTTAACGTCCGTTTTCCATGTTAGCATGGGTTGGACGATTTGACTGAGGACTGGTGAAACCGGATGGCAACACCAGGCTCCAATCTAATTTGGCAGAGTTTCTACAGCTGGATGCCCTTCCTAACACCAACCACTCAGAGAGTGTAGTGGGTGCTTTTACGTGTCACCCGCACGAGGGCCAGTCAGGCGGTACTGGCAACGGCCACGCTCAAAATGGTGTCTTTTATGTGCCACTCCCGAGCAACGCCGGGTGCTTCTGCTAGTATATCTATATATTGAAATATAAGGAATACCTTTTAAGAAGCATAGAATTTTAATCTTGCTGCAAAAAATAAACAATGTTGTTACACCACAGATTTTTTTAACTCACCATAGACAGAAAACTGAATTTATGATGTGTGATATCAATGTATTTTGTCTTGCTGTGAAGAGTACACTAAAGAGAGCATGTAGCATTATTTTATTATACCAAAGTTCAGGAAAGATTAAAAATATTACACACATGAAAATCCAGTTGGATGAATTCATATGCTCTCAATAGACTCCAAATAATCTCCACAAAAGACTACATATGTTTATATACATATGATAGACATTCCAGGCTTGAAGTTACACTACTGGCTTAATGTATAACTTCATTTACGCATGGTGCCAATTTATAAAATTTAGGTGACAGCCAAAAGATATTGAAACAACTTTGCTCTAATAAAAACAACAACAACAAATACATAAATTATGAAATTTCTAGGGTAGCAATAGTCATTAGAAAACTGGAATTATCATCATTACAAGTATACAGTTGGGTGTGGAGTTAAGGATCCATGCAACAGAGAGAAAGATAAGAAAATACTGATTCTGTGATAGATAACATATATTAAATTACAATCGAAAACACACCACTAAAACTATCAAGTATGATTGAGATTATATACTTACACATGTATGTGTATAGTAACATGCATTCATGTATATATGCATGAAAGTATATACACTCGTGCATAGATGTGTGTGTGTGTGTGTGCGTGCATGAAAATGTGTATGTATTCATAAGCAAGATAGTAGTTTGTAGTAATTAAGTATAAAAATTTTGTAATAAAAACTTTTTCCCTTCTTTAACCATTATACATAGCTGTTGAACTTCTACTGACTTCAAACACAAAACATTTAAATAATGACTGGTTCTCATTTTGCATACATCTACAAACAGACACACCTAGTTCCTGATCTGAGTTTTTATTTATTGTTAAGAATAAAGGGGCCTATTGTAAAGTATATCTCTACATGTAATCAAAACGCTACTAGCCCTTCCTCTCACCACCTATCACACCCTCCCTAAGTAATTCATACCTCATACTACCTTTTACATTAGCCACCTCTTAGAGAGAGAGAGAGAGAGAGGGAGAGAGAGAGAGAGAGGGAGAGAGAGAGAGAGAGAGAGAGAGAGAGAGAGAGAGAGAGAGAGAGAGAGAGAGAGAGAGAGAGAGAGAGAGAGTGAGAATTGTCTTCAGGCAGTTAAAATAATATCTGGTTTGCCTGCTGTATGGCTGCCCAACAATATTTACCTCTGTAAGTTGATTTCAATGTACTACAGATATATCAAGAGACTTTTAGCTAACACTATATGTATAGAATGTAAACACCTTCTCTGTACATGTAACATCTCTGCAATACAGTATAGCAATAAACTATCTACATTATAGAGTATTCACTCAAACTCTATCAAGTTTGAATAGTGTCAGTACATGAAACTCTCGGTTCTTGAGTCACTCTGTTGCTTTTGCTAAATATTAATAAAAATATATATACAAACATCTATGTGTGTGTATATAAACACACACATATACACATGTATATATTCATATACACATAAATACACACATAAATATGTACATACATATATACATATACACACATATATAAACATCATGCATACACATAATTATAAACACAAACTCACAAACAACCTGGAGAAACAAATACATACATATATATATATATAGATCTTGTAGGTCTAAATGTAACTTACATAAAATGAAATAAATGTAAACAACAGTGCTGATGTTTCCATTGATGTTTTTTTATTAAAAAAATCCTCAAAACAACATCCTTTATCTTTTACTTTTTTTCATTAAAGTGCAGCCATACTGGAGCACCGCCATGAAGAATTTTAGTTGAGTGAGTCGACCCCAGTACTTACTTTTTTAAGCCTGGTACTTATTCTATCGGTCTCTTTGGCCAAACTGCCAAGTTACAAAGATATAAACACACCAGCACTGATTGTCAAGTGGTGGTGGTGGTGGGGGCAACAGATGCAAAGGACACAAAGGCATACACACACACAAATATACAGTTTCCATCTACCAAATCCACTCACAAGGCTTTGGTTGTTCTGTGGTTATAGCTGAAGACACTTGCCCAAGGTTCCACACAGTGGGATTGAACCCAGAGCCATGTGGTTGGGAGCAAACATCTTACCACTCATCCATGCTAAGTTAAATGACATAAAACCATATGACATAGAACCAATTAATAGCGATAATGGAACTTTATTGCCAAGATCTGTCTGAAAGTCAGAGGCCACATCTTTCATATGGAGGTGCATGGAGCATCTTGCTAAAGACAGTGAAACAGAAGATTGGATTCTTCACAGTTGTGGAATGCCTACCGTGGTGTCAACTTTTCCACATACCTATGTACATTTATTGCCCACAGTTTCCACCATCTGGTCCTAGAGAGCCATTAGTAGAGTTTAATCTGTTATAACTACTGAAACCAAACCTCCTGTTCCTTACCGACCTTTAATTTTCCTCCAGAACACCTGTAGGTGTTCTTGCTGGCCATTAGTAGCATCGTTTTCATTAGTCAGGGAGAGCATTCAATGAGATCACTGGCATTCTCCTTCCTCTTTTGACTAATTTTTAAAAAGAATTACTTGTTTAGAATAAAAGAAAAAAAAAATAGCCATGCTTTTCTCTATTAGAGGATTTTAAAATGTCAATGAGTCTTCAGCCTAATATATTTTAACACCCACATTACAAAATTCTTTTAATATTTTCAAGTTGTTTCATCATGGAGAGAATTCATGTCTGAGACCTCAAATAAATAATAAGCCAAAAGTGAAAATCAAATTAGGTGAAACAAATAGAGCCATAATAATAATGAAAGGAATTGAGCATGAAAAACCCCTCTGGAAATTAGATGTTTCAAATAGTACCCAATGATTTATAAGAGCTTAGTGTAATAAAAACAAAAACAGATTTTTCAAGTGGAAGAATATCAAAATAATTCATATGACTGTTGATAGAAATTCACTAGAATTTATAATCAATTAATGAATAATACACAAGAAAATACAGCCTGCTTAGCAACAGTTTCTCTTGTAAAACACATTATTGTTTAAAGATACCTAAAGACATTTTTGCCAGTTTACTAGTTTTTCTCTGTCTACTCTCAAAAATCAGTTGGTAAACAATTCAATATTGTAAAATGAGATTATTTTTCCATTTAGATCTACACATAAGACAGTGTTTTAGATTAAATATCTAATTCAATTCAATACATTTTATTGTCATTGATCTTTTCAATGAAGTCACATATCTTAATATTCTGTTTCTAATTGCAGTGTTGAGGATTTATCTAATATCTAAGTTGAAAGGTTGTCTATGCTGATGTTAACAACACTGCAGTCTTGGCAAAGATACTTATTTTTCTCTGGTTGAGTCTAACTATAAATAAGTATCATGGAGATGGATAGCTAATGACTGTAAGTAGATGGGGAGTAGTGTTTATTTTTGTTTTGTTTTATCAGAGAAGCAACGGCAGTGCTATGCATGATATTTGCAAGCACTTCCAGAATGGAAAGACTGATGTGATTGATGTTTAGCTTGAACTTCTGTATGGCAGTGTTGGTAAAACAAAATGTGGGTAAGACGAAACACTATAGGGCAGTGATGATTAGTATTTTTAGCCCAGTCTATTGAATTTTTAATTTCTTTAATAATCCTGTGAGTAGACTAATTACATGTATATGTACATTTTAGTTTTAGATAAATGCTGTTAAATAAACGTTTTAGAACATAATATTGCAGGGATATTATTTTTATTCCATGTTCATCGCACCTCAAGCAAAACCTGTGACATGTCACTGTTAACAGGTATGCCATAAATTTTCCAATAGTAGTAGTAGTAGTAGTAGTAGTAGTAGTAGTAAGCAACAGCTGCATAAAAAGAGGCACAGAGAAGAAACAATGTAGTATTTTGAGGAATGAATCTTTGCCAATGAGCTGAATGGCTTTGTTTTAGATGTGATCATAAATGTTTATGTGCAGCAGCAGCAACATCATCTAGGATACACGAACAGCACCCAATAATCCTCTTACATAAGCTTTGTAAAAGATCAGCAACTAATCTGGGCTGGAATATTTTCACACCCTAATGAGGAAGTCTAGTTTTTAGGAAACAATTTTGGCAATGTTATCATACATGAGTGAAGTCACCATTACATTGACAGAAATTTTGCATGCTAAAAATAATAACCGACTCTTTTAAATTGTACCCCTCCATCTTAGAAAAGGAATGTTGGATAATATGTTATTGAGTATTTTACACATTGGAAAAGGATAGAAAAAATTGCTTCTAATTTAGACACAAGACCAGCAGCTTTAAATAGAGGAGATTAGTTGATTCCACCACTCAAGTAGGGTTTGACACCAAATGTGAAATGGGTGTAACAACTTTTCACAGGTGTATTATTACTGTACTCAATACTGATAATAATAATAATAATAATAATAATAATAATAATAATAATAATAATAATAATGATGATAATAATAATAATAATAATAATTTCAAATTTTGGCTCAAAACCAGCAATTTCGTGGGAGGGGGTAGGTCGGTTACATTGACCTTAGAGTTCAACTGGTGCTTATTTTATTGACTTCAAAAGGATGAAAGGTAAAGTCAACTTTGGTGGAATTTGAACTCAGAATGTAAAAATGGACGAAATCCTGCTAAGCATTTTTCCCAGCATTCTAATAATTCTGACAGCTCACCACCTTAATAATAATAATAATAATCCTTTCTATTAAAGGCACAAGCCTGAAATTTTGGGGGTGTAGTGTAAGTCTATTACATTGACACCAGAATGCAACTGGTACCTATTTTATTGACTCTGAAGGGATGAAAGGAAAAGTTGACCTTGGCAGAATTTGAACTCAGAACAAAATGTTGCTAAGCATTTTGTCCAGCATGCTAATGATTCTGTCAGCTAGCTGCAATAATAATAATAATAATAATTATTATTATTATTAATTCTACTCTAGGCACAAGGCTTTGAAAATTTTTGGAGAAGGGGGCTAGCCAATTATATTGATCCTAGTGTGTAACTGGTACTTATTTCATCGACCCCGAAAGGATGAAAGGCAAAGTCAACCTTGGTGGAGCAGTAGTAGTAGTAGTAGTAGTAGTAGTAGTAGTAGTAGTAGTAGTAGTAGTAGTAGTAGTAGTAGTAGTAATTTCTTTTATAAGCCACAGGAGGAGCATAGATAAAATCACAAAGACAGAAAACAATTTATGTGGGGAGAAAGAAATGGAAAAGAGTGAAATGTGATAATGGCATGCATAATAGTCACAGTATGTGATAACATGAATGATGCAGTCCTCCTGATACAGGAGGAACTCCAACTAGAGCCATTCAGGAACCCCACAGGTCCAGGATTACCCTGGTCACCTCTCTCTTGCCCTCCAATGTACAAGTGCATACTTAGCGTAGGGCCATTCACTCTAAGTATAATAATACCAACAATCAATCTCAATAGAAGACCGATACATATTTTATTAAGTTCAATTCTAAAAGATAAGATAGGAAAATTCAACCCAAGTGTGGAAAAGTGCAGGCCTTTTGCAACAAAATCTCTTCTTGAACTCCCTCAGAACATCTACAAAGTACTCTTTGGTGACTGCCTGATCGGAGAGTATCCAGTGCATGTAGATGCCCTTGCTGCCAAAAAAGATCATCTTGTGCTTCCCAGTGCCCATGCTTTGCTTAGCCTTTTGTGCTAGTACAACCCCCCCCCCCCAGATCCTTGGCTCATACAAGTTAATTTATAAGCAGTCTGGGACATTTCATAAGATTCTGTAGTATTTTTGCCAAATTCATACAAGACTTTATTGCATAGCAAGCTTCTAAATTATCTTCACCTCCTGACTGCTCTCTGCAAAACTAGTCAGCTGTGAGAAGCAGTGTTTAATACTACGGTGTGTTCAAAGTAGTGTTACAACTGTCTCCTTCAATCGGGAAAAACAAAACCTGGCAGGTCAGTTTATTAGGTGTATTGTAATGATATACCAAAATTACAATGATATAAGACAGCTATAACTGCCTCTACTAAAAAAGTCTCAAAACTTCTGAAATGCACCTTGTAGCTAACAGAAGAGGTGATAAATTACACTGTTTGGCAGGTTGAGTTTGAAGGGGGTGTTTTTTTTTTTTTTTTTTTGTACATTTGATTCAGTTATCTTAATTTAAGTCTATTTGACCAGCGCTAACTGGATTTGCACAAATTATCAAACAGTAAAGAAAAGAAACTGAATACAATGTACTGGGACAATAATCTATTTTTCACCAATGTTTGTTCATATTAACTGGATAGCAATACAAATAGATTTTAGAGAAGGAAAAAAAAAAGTTCCATGCAAGTATGAATGAATAGGAAATATTATAATGGTCAAATAGAATGGTTGTTTATTTAGCCAGATTCAAGCTGGGCAGAAAGCACAAACCTTAAAACAATGCATAATAACAATAAATAGACTTGAAAGAGAGAAGATACTAATATTGGAAAAAAAAAAAAAATTAAAAAAAAAAGAAAATAACAACACAGGATTAAAGCAGATTTAGGGGATTACATAAAATAAGAAATAACTAAAACATACGAACACAATTGTTTGTGCATATAAATGCACACACACACATATGCATGTGTTGTGCATGCATGCACAACAATATACTCACAAATATAAACTTGAATAATGATATTAACAGAACAAAAAAAATTCCTCTTTACTAAAACTTTCAGCTTGGTTGGAGGAGAAGGATTAATATTCAGGGTGAGAACATGGCAGCTGTTTTCATCCTTTGATCTGGAGATTATTGTTATTCATGTTGTTGTTGTTGTTGTTGTTTTTTATTGTTACTATTATTATTATTATTATTATTATTATTATTATTATTATTATTTCATTATTATTGCTCTTATGTCTCTTTCCCTGTATTACTGAATATGGAACTCAACAACATAATGAGGATATTTTCTATTGGAATATGCAATGAATTATACAAAAGCCTCATGAATTCTTTCAAAAATGGTAGTGAATACATCATATTAATCTGCAATTTAATATAGATGCAGCATCCTCTGGTGATGATGATGATGACGACGACGACGACGATGATGATGCCAAAATCTAATAAATACAATTGTAGGCACTTTTCGAAAAAGCAATTTTTATCATAGAAAATAAATAAAATTCTTTCAAACAAAAAGAGCAGACTATTCAAGTTAGTAACAAAAGCCAGATTTAAAAAAAAAATGAAAGGATAGAAAAACAAAGGCTAATCCAAATACAAAATTAAAGGAGAAAAAAGAAAATAAAAAAACATTTGTCCAGCTTCGTGTTTTACCCATTTTCAATATTATTCAACTAATAAAAAGAATATATAAAAATACATACTCATAAGAACAATTTTCTTTCTAAAATCATAATGCAAAAAAAAAAAAAGTTTTAACAAAATGTACAGAAGGTTAAAGCTATTAAAGGCTTATTTTTGGAAAGCTTTAGAAAAAGGACAGAACCATTATTGGTCCTTTCATTTTGGTTTAAACAACGTGCAGAGATAACGAGTTCATTTAGTATGATAAATCTATTTGAGTAGTTTCATGATTGGTTGATCGGTTAAAGAAGGTGTAAACACAGTAATGGTGAAACAATAGAAACAGAACAGCTGAGATGTCTCTTAAAGAATGAATTGCAACTGTTTCTGAATCACTTAAATATACTGGTTACTATTATTTGTGGTGATTGTTGGTATACCAACTGAGAATATTTTTCTGAGGTTTATGGAATACAATTTGTATGGTGAAATGTAAACCTCTAGCTTTCAAGAAGTTTCATGCTTAATGTTAATTTTAAGCTAATGGATTCAAGTAAGTCATGATGTTGAAGTGAATGTGAATAGCTTGATAGGTTACTATACAACTGAGAAGTTGGTACTTTATATCCTCTCAAAGGCAATGTACAGTACCTACAACCAAGACACTTAACTCCTGATGGTTAACTTCAGGTTAATAAATGAATATTATGAAGTGGTATAATCTATTGTTGGAAGTAGCAGTTAAACTGTGACTCCTTTGCGATCATATTTAATGATTGGCTATGTTTCTATATACCATGTATAAGTTTCAATAGACTTTGAAAATAATCAAGGATTAAATAAAATAATTTGTTTTATTATTAAGTTGGTGTTTGGAATATAGCAAAGGATTTTTATGTAAAAAATTACAACAAAGTTCTAAGTAAACGCTTTAAAATGGGTGATTGTATACCATAGAAATAAAAATGCTTTGAAATGGGCTCATATGAAAAGGGATAAGGGATTCATTGGCAAATAGTGTTGAATTCACTTCCTTTAAAAAGTGTTTATGGAAATAAGTCTAATATCTTATTCACAGGTAAATACTGTGAATTGTGGCATACAAGATGACACTGCTTGTAAGTAGATCTTAGGATTCTTAGCTAATAATTCTGTGTTGGACCTATATCTACAAAATAGTTTGATCCCCAAACATACTGGAGATGTTTTATTGATGGCTGTTTGAGAGGTATTCTAACTGATGACTGTAATATACCATATAGTAAAATATGGCAGTACACTTTTTCCAAAATGTCTAAGTAATTTGTACTCATTGACAACTGTTCAAAGGTTGTTCTAATACACACACACACACACACCATATACTGTAAAATATAGTACACCTACAAAGTACCTAAATGAACCAACCTTAATACCACCCTTAGCTATTTCCATTGGTGATGTAAACAAACAGCCAGTGGCATATCAGTTAGTGCTTACAATCAGCTGTTGAAAACAGAATGTGCTTGTCGTTGTATACTGGTTATTTATCATTATTTTGCATTACCACTAATCAATCACTGAACTCAAGCTTTAATCAAGATATTTGAGGCCAAAAATTGATTTGTTAAAGGTATTAACTAAGTTCACTGAACTCAATTTTTAACTGGAACTATTTGTAGCAACTTGCTAGAGTTACAGTAAGTAGTGCACAATGATTGTTAGGAATACTGCTCCCTACTTATTTACCACTTAACAGTAAAGGTGCTCATTTTATCCCTACCCTATAAGCTGATCCTAGTTTTGGAGACATTTCTTCAGACTTACAAAATTGATCTGTATACTGCTATTTATGATAGATCTCATTTGTTTAACTTCGCTGAAACTTCAAGTGTACAAAAGTGAAGCATGTACCCAATAATCAATTTAATCTGTGCATGCTTGACATTCACATGTAGAAAGTAAACAGTTACAATAGTTAATACTATAAAATAGTTAATATTATAAATGGTATATTATAATCCATTACAAAAACGAACACATAGCAATGTCAATTATAGTAGCTGGCAGAATTGTTAGCATGCCAGGCAAAATGCTCAGTGGCATTTTGTCCATCCTTATGTTCTCAGTTCAAACTGACTTATATCTATTGGGTTGGTGTATAATTATTGCGGCTTTCTTTCAACAAATTTTATTCAACAAAAACAATAACAATATTTAACAAAAACATCTTTAAATGATGGTCTGACCCTCCGCCAAGCAAATGGGAAGCAGTAATTGAAGTAGGTGGTGAATATGCTCCAGAGTAATCATTTAAAGATGTTTTTGTTACATGTTATTGTTTTTGTTGAATAAAATTTGTTGAAAAAAGCGGCAATAATTATGCACCAACACTATATAAATACTTAGTTTCACTGTGAACTCACGACAACCTTGTCAAGTGAAAATTGGACCATCCAGCTTCATAGGATTTGCTCACTGCTTCTTCCCTAACTGTCAGTGATAGGAACAAAAAAAAAAAACACATGACATGGAGCACAAAATATGAAATGTAAAAGACAGGGACAGTTGTTGAAAAAATTCTTTATACTTTTCTAAAATTGAAAAAGTAAACATTTGGAAAATTATTTCATGATTAATGACAAACTAGAATTTTCTCATCCAACAGTCAATTTTTTCTTTTTCAATGAGACTAAAGTTGGCTTTCCTTACTTTCCATAACAAAGTTTCATGCCATTTTATGTCATGTTAAACCTTCCTCAGCGCTTGTGTTAAAATAGTTTAATAATGTTATCATTGTTATGTGTTTTTCTCTTCTAGAAACTTTACCATGTGTATTACCAATTAAAAATTCTTTTTCAAATGCTGAATCTATGACTTATGTGATTGAAATATTCTATTTTCTAAACCTCCCAAAAGCAAGCATAAAAAATATGAAGCAGAGCTGGCTGAGTTTTATCAGATGTATTATGTTATACATTTTAAAAGATGCATTATGACTAAATTATACAGAGTAAAACAAAAAGATATTTGAAACATTAACCCTTTTGATACAAAACCACCTGAGATTACCCTTTGCACCATGATATAAAACTTATCATTTAAAAGTTTCCATAAGTGAATCGAACCTTTCTATCATAATTTTATGAGAGAAACTTTGAACATTTTGCTTAGTCATGTTCCCAACACCTAATTTAGGTGCAAGGGCAGCAATTTTGAGGATTTGGGATCTAATTAATCACATCAAACTCAATACTTGACTGACATTCTATTTTATCAACCAGTTGGGATAAAAGGCAAAGTTGATCTTGAGAGGATTTGAACTCAGAATGTAAAGAGCCAGAACAAATATGTAAAGCATTTTTCCAGTGTTCTAATGAGTCTCTCAATTCCCTATTTACTGAAAAATGAAAATCTGAGTTGTTTTATAAAACCATTCCACATTCTAATTATTTTCAAAATTAATTGAAATGCATACAGTATATTTCAGAATATGATCTGCAAAGTGTTAAACTAACAGACTACAACTTAAATTTAGATAGGATACAACACAGTATCTTCCAAAGATAAAAGCATTAAGCTGATTGTCTGGGATTTGTCTCAATATTTAAATATAGTGTTTCTGTGGTTCATTTCATTAACTGAATCATCAGGTATGAGAAAATTTAAACCACATTTACTAACAAGTAAACAGTCTGTATAAAGCTTATCTTAGAAAAAATGAGGAACAAGGAAAAGAGAATTGAATTATCAGGAAAAGAGAGAAAACTTGTGTGTGTGTGTGTGTGTGTGTGTGTGTGTGTGTGTGTGTGTGTGTGTGTGCATATATATATATATATATATATATATACACACACACATTACTATCACATGATATGTTTATGTTTTCTTACAACTATTATCTAGTTATAACTGTCTCCCTCCAATTACTTTCTTCCCTACAACCTTTACACTCTATCATTCTGTCTCTCCACTCGCTTCATGCTCATAGTCACACTTCTTTCCTCTTCTCTGTCATATTTGCTTTAAAGGAACAAAGATAATGTAGAGAGGACTCAAGTCTTGCAGAAGATAAGGAAACCTCTCTAGTACTGGTGCCATGATAAAATACATCCAATACATTCTGTCAAGTGTGTTGGTGAATGGAGACAATGAAGGTTGTGAGGACTCTCTAGTCTTCCCAAGGACATGAAAAAATCTCTCTTGTATTGGTGCTTCGAGTCTACAGGGTGATATTTTTGTGGCACTGGTATTTGTGAGCTCAAGTAACTCACAAAACAAACCCATGCAAAATAAGTTGGAAGTGCAGTATTGAGGAATGTGGCTTTGCACCAGGTGTTGAGAGGTTAAAGTTTGATAGAAATACAGGAAATACAGTTGCCTTGCTGTATAGATCATACATGGCTACTTCATGTAAAGAGAGAAACACTGGTGAAGATAAGGTGTCATAGCATACCCTCAAGATACAAGAACGTGGGTATAAGGGAGAATAGGGACAGGAAATCGATGATGGCTAGATGGGTAGGTTCACAAAAGTGTGGAAGGAGAGTGGAAATGGTTAGTGAGCTTAAGTGGAGGCATGATCAAAGGTGAGTCTCAGTTTGTGTGTGTGAGGGAATGGAAAATAGGTGTGGGACAAGGAGAGGGGAGGTGATATGTAGAAGTACATAAAAGAGCAGATGGAGAGCAGCAGCATAATACCCAGCCTCAGCTCATAGATTGGGGAGAAATAACATGACATGATGTGTGGGATTTGTGAGATAAGGATGCACTATGACAGAGATGGTGGTCAGAGATGTAAGATACAGACATTCTCTCAGTCTCTTCTCTCTCTATATGTGTGTGTGTGTGAGTGTATGTGTCTCTCTCTCTGTATATATATATATATATATATATATATATATATATATATACTGACACTCTGTCAGTTATGATGAAGGTTCCAGTTGATCTGATCAATGGAATAACCTGCTTGTGAAATTAACATGCAAGTGGTTGAGCATTCCACAGACATGTGTACCCTTAATGTAGTTCTCAGGAAGATTCAGTGTGACACAGAATGCAACAAGGATGGCCCTTTGAATTGCAGGTACTATTCATTTTTGTCATCTGAGTAGACTGGAGCAGCTAGAAATAAAGTGTCTTGCTCAAGGACACAATGTTCCAACGAAAATCAAACTCACAACTTTACAATCATGAGCCACTCACCATAACCGCCAAGTCACATGCCTTCACACACACACACACACACACACACACACATCAATACAAATAAAAACATTGACGAAAGAAAAATGTCTAAAAAGTAAAATCAAATAGAAAGATACATCACGGAATCCTCATTACCATTATTACCCCTATGCCTACACACCTTAATTTTATTTTCATTCTAGCTTAGTCTGGACAGAAATATAAAATATTTCCACACACTTCCATGCCAACTGAAGCCATCTTAACATTTTATTCTCCTATCACCCCACCTTGCTACCTATTTATTATCTCACTGATAGCAATGATAGATATACATTTATTACTACTGTTATAATTTTATCAACTTCCTTCCATTTTCCCTTCCTACTGTCTTCTTCCTTATTGGCTGGAATCTATTTTAACCTCTCTTTAAATCCACTTAGCTATTTGTATTTTGATGTAGAAAGTCGTGAGGTGGTTAGGAGAAGGATTTGGAAATAATCTAAATGATTACTCTCCCTTGCCACTACCTCTTATCAGTATGTGTTATATAGAGTAAATGGAATGAATGAAAAAAACCTTTGTAGTGAACCACACACAACACAACACAACACAAATATACAGACTTGCCCCCCCCCCCCCCCACACACACATACTTCAGTAGAAACATGAAAACTTATCAAAGCATACAACCAACTGTTTAAATACACAGAGGAACACACACACACACACACAAAGTAAGGCAACAATGTAATTGTAAATAAGATATTGTTTGAAACTCTTTATTGTTTTGTTGTGCAAACCTTAAATAAACAGGAAGTAAAAGTATTTTTTTCTGGAGTTAAAAAGAGAAATGATGATAAAAAAAAAACTGAAACACTATCAGAAACAAGCAGTAGAAATGAACTACATAATTGCTCTGAGTGTGTGTGTGTGTGTGTGTCAGTGTGTGTGTATATATATATATATATATATATATATATATATATACATACATATATATATATATACATATACATATATATATATATACACACACACATATATATATACATATACATATACACACACACACAGATAGACTGACACATGTGTTTTATATATATAATAGAGATAATATAGACAGACAAATATGCATGTAAGCACACACACACACACACAGCTGATAACTATTGTAAGTAATTCATCTCTACCTCTGTGTCTATATGCATGTGCACACATGTATGCATATATACATTCCCTTGCACACACATGCTTACACATACACACAGCTGGCAACTATTACAAAAGTTCATTGCACCCGTGTGTGCATGTGTATGTGTGCATACATACCTTCCTCCCACATATTACTGATAACTATAAGCAGGAGTTCACCAGTGCTTTATCTATCTCTATCTATCTATGCATCTGTCAGGCAGACAGATAGACAGAAGTTTATGTGTATGTGTGCATGTCAAACATGTGTTCATATGTGTTCTGATAAGTTTCCACTAAAGCAATGTTTTAACCTTTTGTATTTTTACACATTCCATTTACTCTATACTAGTAATAAAGGGTTTCACTGTCAGAGTAAAGGGCAAACTGTATGACACTTATGTATAAAGTGCAGTATGCTGTATGGTAATGTGATGTGGGCCTTGATTGCAAAAAATTTTCAATGGCTAGTAAGAACAACCTGTTCTTATGGATTTGTGATGTAAAGTTACTGAGCAAGAACAACAGATCACAAACAAGGTGAGAGCAAGGCTAAATAAAAGGAGAATCTGATGTTATTATGCAAGAAAGAAGACTGCACTGATATGGTGATGTGATGTGAATGAAGGATGCTAATTGAATAAAGAAGTGCTGAATGCTTGAAGTGTATGGAATCTGTGATGGGAAGACATGGAGTGAAGTGCTGAAGACCAATCTCAAAAAGCTTGAATGTTACATTGAAAATGACAAAGAAACTATGACACATGATGTTGGAGAAGACCCACCTGTCTGTTTGAACAAATAGATTCATGACATGAAAGGAGATCACTTTTATTAGTTTCATGTACTATAATCAAAGGAAATATTAAATTAGTGTTTTTATCTTAATTCATCTTTATGATGGGACATGTCTCATAATTTGGACTAACAGTATGTGGTACTTATTTTTCAAGTTAGGTACAAATTTTGAGAAGATTCCTCCACATGGGCCTGAAGATAGTATTATTATGCTTTGCCAAATTTCTCTCAAAGGCCCTGCCTATCACCTTAAAAAAATGCAAGATATTAGATTTTAGTCCTTTCACTTAACTTGCATCTCATAGAACCCTGAACTAGAGAAAAGCATGAATGTCATACTATCTCACGTTTTTTCTGCCTTATAATCTGAAGGTCTTATACAAGTTGGTATGAAACTATTATAATTAGAATAGAGGAGTAGGTGTAAGCTGTTGAGTGCTTATTTAGAAGGTTTGTTATAATTAGTTCAAGTTAATATAACACAGTTTCTGGTTGAGTTAATATTCTGTCAGGATTAACTTTGTCTCTCAACCATCTGCAATAAAGAATTTAAATACCAGTGTTGTATTTTACTCTTTCACAGCACAAAACTGGATTTATGCCAATGTTTGAAAAAATTAGAGCAGAGTAGCCAATCCCCTACCACTATTATTGCTACTGTCCTCTTCATGGCAATGTCCCTACAACTGCTACTGCTGATTTTTTTTATTTGTTATAAGGGTGTTGGACGAATGGGGCATTACAAAAACAGGTTACATAAAGTGTTGGGGCTTACACAGAATACAAATGAAGAAAAAAAATGAATGAGATAAAATGTATATACAGTATACAAGTGAATGGTAATACAGTCCTCTTGATACAAGTATCTTCCCAACAAATCCACTATAATCACCTTGATTGCCCAAGTATTATTCTCTGAGAGGGCAGACCCATTCACTTAGCTATTTTTGCTTGCTATCATCAACAAATTTACTGGAGAAGAGCAGATTTTCTTTCTTTCTTTCTCTCTCTCGCTTTCTCTCCAGCCTCCTATTCTCTACTGAGTAGAACTTTAAACAGTTTATGAGGTATCTTTCAAAGAAATAGAAAATTATCCAAATATAAAGATCTAGTAATAAAGATAACCAGATTGTGACAGTCAGGAAAAAAGGGAATCCTAAAAATAATTATTATTTAGTACCCTAGGAACTATTAAAAAATATGCAGACAGTTACATAAACAAAGTCCCAGAATTTACACATGCATTACAGACAGTAAATATGATGACTAGGCACTGTAGACAATGCTGTAAATTACTATCAATACGATAGAAAGCCAGAAATTTTCAGGTAACCCAAGTTCATGTCTGCTATCAAAGACCCTCTTTCCTTCTAAGAATAATAGGCAATGTTAAGCATGATGGAAATTGAACTCACAATGTAAAGGGACATAACTTAATATGAGAAGGTGGTAATAGCAATGTCAAGGTCAAAGATTTGTAGGGTTAATAATAGCCTCTAACTCTTACTAAATTTATCAACTTTAGGGGAGATGGAAGTTTTTAAATCAACTTGGTGAGAAAAGAACAACAACAAAAAGAATTCCATTTTCCTATCACTCACAGCAGAAGCTTTGTAAATGCCAGAGTGTCATCTTATTAAAATTCTAAGTTTCTTATTGTTAAAGAATGAAATGATGCTGTCACATTTTGCAATTATTTCTGCCAGTTGTTCACAATGGATCACATTGATTTCCCTCCCCTACTCACATTAACTGGAAAGTCTATTGAAAATACAACACTGCATTTCATGTGAGAAACTTCAAAATTTTCAAAGAAAAAGAAAGCTATTACTGAGCTTTTGTCAAGTAAAGTTTTCACAGGCTGCATTGCATAAATTAACAATATTGTTGTACTTCAATATGAAACTACTTCAGAGCTCATTGGTATTGTATAATATCACCCCATAAATCTCAAGAACTCAGTACATAGCTTCACATCTTTGCTGAGTAAGCAATTCAAGTAACATGCTATGACTCAACAATTCGACAATCTTTATCATATTGCTTTCTTCTTACATGGTGGATTCACAAGGCTTCAAATTTGTGTGTATGTGTGTGTGTGTGTGTGTGTGTGTGTGTGTGTGTGTGAGAGAGAGAGAGAGAGAGAGAGAGAGAGAGTGAGAGAGTGAGAGAGAGAGAGAGAGAGAGAGAGAGAGAGAGAGAGAGAGAGAGAGAGAGAGAAAGAAAGAGAGATATGCTCTCCTGCTTTTCTTGAGAGGTGTGTCAATTGATGTGAAAATGCAACACCATAGAATTGAGACTGAGTTATGAATCAGCTTGCCAAAGAGGCAAAAAAAAAGCAGGATGGATATAAATACAAGACTATTGTAGGATATTATGTAGTGAATTGATCTCTGTATATGTCCACTACTTATTTCACCAATACACTCTTCTTATATATAAGGATTTCTACTGTAGACCCTGCCACACATTTAGCAGGGGGAACATTCAAATTAAATCAACTTCAGTACTTTACAGATGCTTCAATTGTCCACCCAGAAAGGAAGGATGAAGAGTAAGAAGTTGAGTTTGGTAGGATTTGCTCTTCATATTAATATTTAAATCCTAGACAAGCAATGGCCAAACTCTATCATTATTGCAGTATCTTCTTATGCGATGTCACATAAAATTGCAAATAAACTACCCTTACAGGAACATTTGTTAAATTATCTAATATAAATGTGTGTGTGTGTGTGAGTGCAATTATATACAAAAATGTCTAAATATATACATACATATATGCCTATTTACACACACAGCTGAACATATGTTACCTTACATACCTACACACACAAACATTTGTTTATAAATAAAATCTTATAAAAATATCCTTTGACATAGTTTAAACACAACAAAAATATTTTTTTTCTTTCATAAATATTTGTATTGACAGTTAGAAAGATGTTATTGTAGGATAAATTATACAGAAAAATCTATACTGATCCAGTATAGAATTATTTTTGCTTCATTTATGTGTGTTTGTGTGTATATTTGGTAGAAAAGAGGAAAGGATAAAGAGAAGAAAATGTCAGATAGTTTAGTGAGGCAAACATATAAATAACTACAGAACAATAAATGTGTTTGTTGTATTTCCATAGCCTTTTTATCTGCAGTCACTATTTTTAAGGAAATGTTACATAAAATATATTCCTTGATGATAGAAGATAATTTCTGTGTTTCCTCCCACTTAAGAATCTGCTTCAAATTAATGATTTACTCAGCTCTTTTCTCCATCATCTGGCTTCTACTTCAAGTTTCTCAATCTGATCCATCTTTTTACTTTTCAAGCCAATAAAAGCGCCTGCATGCAGTTGCTCAGCATGCTAGTAATATCAACCACATTTCCTTTAAATCTCACCATATCAACTTTAAAAGAAAGGATACATGGGATAATGTTTTCTTAGAAACTGTAAGTTTAGAAAAATAGTAAGGTTGTTCAGGCTGAAGTACCTTTGTTCATATGTCTGCTCAAGCTTACACTGAACAAGAGCAATCTCTTTCTTCCTCTTATTTTTATATCTATCGAGGTTTTAAAATAATATAATGTCTTCAAAACAGTGAGACATTTTAAGATCACAAGAATGGTGGACTGGATACTTTGTAATAACTAGTTTGATATCTAATTGTTCTGAGTTCAAATCCTACTTTTGAAAAGCAGGCCCATAAATGATAGAATCCATTATGAGTCTCATCTCTATGCTTGTAAGACTGACTTTAAATCTAGTTAAACAAAATGGCATCCACTTTGCAATTACTCAACCTGCTAGAAATAGTAATCAAACCCTCCCTCCAATCATACCCATCTACCTTTAAAAAAGAAAAAGAAGGACACATCAGAAAATGTAGTACTAGTTATAAAAAGATGTGATGGCAACAACTGAAACCTCTTCGATCATTGGTCCACATGTCAGAGCTGGTAGAAATCCTAGATCAATGGACTAAATAAAATCATTTAGTTTTTGAGCCTCTACATTTTAACCCATGTTCTTGAATTAAACATGCTAGAGTTTCACTGTAAATTTGTTAATGTAAGTACAGGATCAGCAACTGCATCAGAGTTTCCATTAAGCCCACCCAGCAGACTAAAACCATTTACTTTCTCATTCAGGTGTAATACTTCATGAACATTTTGTTATGTGAAGGCATAATTAACCTCTACGTCTCAAGTTCAAACACCGCTGGATCAACTTTATTGTTTATCCTTATGAGGGCGATAAAATAGTTAACAGCACTATACTGATGTAGACATTATAAATTACAACACACTCAACAAGAACAAGACTGCCTTGTATTGTTCATATCAAGAAACCAATAATTAGCTATAAGAAATCTTTGAATGGTTCTCACTTAGAAAAATTGATTTTGTGGGAATGCTGATCAGAGCTGGCCTGGTACTAAACAGCAGCAGCAGCAACAACCCCACCAACAACAATAATAATAATAATAATAATAATCATCATCATTCAACATCTGTTTTCCATGCTAGCATGGGTTGAACAGTTTGACAACAGCTGGCTAGGCAGAAAACTGTACCAAGTTTCAGTGTCTGTTTTGGCATGGTTTTTATGACCAGATACCCATCCTAATGTCAACTACCTAACAGATTGGACTGAGTACTTTTTACGTGGCACCAGCATTGGCAAGGTCTGTTTCAGCATGCTTTTTATAGCTGGATGCCCTTCCAAATGCCAACAACTTTACAGTATTGACTGGATGCTTTTTATGTAGCACCAGCGCTAGTGGAGGTCACCAAGTAACTTGTAAGACAAAGATTCTTTGTTTGTAAAAAAAACATCAAATTGTTATAGTTACTTGTTGGTTGGTTGGCTGGTGGGTGCAAATATTTATTCTAACACAAATATCACTAACTACAACAGGTATATGTACTGGTTGCAGCTATAACATAGTTATAATGACAGTTATGACAACATAGTGAAAGATACATTAGTTTAAAGGATGAGGGGTGGGAAGAAATCAGAGAATATGTAATGCAAAGCAGAGAAAAGTATTTGATATATCAAACCATAGATAAATTTTCTTTAACCAATATAACAGAATGTAAAGAAAAGCTTTGTATGTTTATAAACCAAAGAGAAAGAACATGACCTTAGTGACTTCATTTTGTTAAAAACCACTGAAAATGACAGATTAACATTTGACATTTAAGTAATAAAGACTGGCTTTTTTTGGAATTGCTATTGGTGATGAAGAATGTCAAAAGAAGACTGAAACAGTTGAGGGGACATCAATGTTAAACTGAATGGACAATATGAATCGACAGTAACTAGTTCTTTCCTACATATGTTTCAGGAGGAACACACATACACAGATGTTCTACCCGCCCCATACACATTATCATATATACTATAATAGTTCTAAGAATACTGTCTTATCTATCTATCTATCTATCTCTCTATCTATCTATATGTAACACACAAAAAAAAGTGAGAACTACTTCACCTCTTTCTATATTTGGAAGCCTACTCAAAGACTTTAATAAAAAATGATAAAAATAATATGAATAAATATGGTTAAAATTATGAATGCAATTCAGTGAGAGAGAAAATATCAGAGAAAGAAAGAAGAAAATATAGGTAAAAAAAGTTATACTTTAAAAAAAAAACCCTTTAATCTAAAAGCTTGATTTAAATCTATTGATTCATTAGAACACTATTAATATTATACTGCTGTGAATGATGCCTCAGTGTGATCCCTCAGTCCTACTCATATCACACTGTCACGATCTAGTCTGATACAGTCATTAAGGGTCTTGAACATCTTGAAATTTGTGAGATTTTGGTGTATTGGCCTGCAAACTGCCACTCAAAAGTAGACATGATTCACTTTTATCTGAGTGGATTGGAGTCATGTGAAATGAAGTGCCTTGACCAAAGATACAATAGGTTACTTGGTCCCAAAATCAAACCCTCAAATTTAGGATCCTGATTTTAATAACTTAAATACTAACCTATGAAACAAATATTAGACACTGGAGTGAAAGAAAAAAAAAAGAGAGGGATACTTTGAACGAAATAGACAGAGATATACAAAAAAAATGGCGTCGTCATATGGGAATGACTGATCTAAGTCTGCCCAATCAAGGTTGACCTGGAGCTAAACAACAACAAAAATAGTAAATGCAAAATATATTCTAGAAACAACTATATTGTGAAGTTGATGATAATCATCTACTATTATTGTTTTTTTTATCTATTCCATGCATTAGTAGAGATAAATAGATTTGTTTGACCTTTTGGTGTTCAAAGTTATCTCTCAACAAGTGATCAGCCCCATAAATTGAAGCAGGGGAAGAATAAAAAAACTACACCGATCCCAGTATTTGACTGGTACTTATTTTATTGACCTTGGAAAGATGAAAGACAAAATTGATCTTAGGGTTTGAACTTAAAATGTAAATGGTTGTAATTAAATACTGTAATTTATTTTCTTCAATATCCAATTATTCTACTTCTCCATTGTCATGATAACTACCTAAAACACATATACTTAATAATTATTCTAAAATTTCTTTTGCTGACAGAAAATGTAAACAAAACTTAGGAGTGATTGTCAGAGGAGTCTGAATAAGAATGAGGTGGGGAAAGGAATATTTTTTAATTATCATGCTAGGAGGAAAAGATAAACATACATGTATAATGTGTATGTGTATGAATGTTATATATAAATTATCATGGTAGAAGATGTGTGTGTGTGTGTGTGTGTGAGGCAGTCAACAAACCATGAAACACATCAAAACAAACTCTTATTTTTCTGGCTGTGTGTTAAGAAGCTTGCTTCCCAAGCACAAGGTCCCAGTTTCAGTCCCACTATAGGGTACCTTGGGCAAGTGTCTTCTATAGCCTCGGGCTGACCAAAGCCTCATGAGTGGATTTAGTAGACGGAAAGTGAAAGAAGCTCGTCATATATGTATACATGTACCTTTGTGTGTGTGCCTTTATGCCTGTGTTCATCCCCTCATCACTGCTTGACAACCAGTATCAGTGTGTTTACGTCCCTGAAACTCAGTGGTTTGGCAAAAGAGACTGATAGAATAAGTACTAGGCTTAAGAAATAAATCTTGGAGTTGATTTGTTTGACTAAAACCCTTCAAGGTAGTGCTCCAGCATGGCTGCAGTCAAATAATTGAAGCAAAAGAATAAAGAGAAGAAAAAAATGTGCATATGAATAAATAAATAAATAATTAACTAATTAATTAATTAATTAATAATAAGTCAGAGGTAATGGAGATGTTGCTTCATAGTAAGTTATGTGCATCATAACCATTAATGTCCACCTTCCATTCTGGCATGGGTTGAACAGTTCAACAGAGTCTAACAAGTTGAAGGACCATATTGTGCTCCAATACCTGCTTTGGCATGGTTTCTATGGCTGGATACTGTTTTTGATACTTTACAGAGTATACTGAGTACTTTTTCCATGACACTGGCCTTAAGAAGGTTGTCTTGCAATGTGCAAAACTAATGGTTTAAAGTGGCCCCTTTAACGAAAGGGAAATAAAAAGGAGTGCAATGATTCTAGGCTGATGAGAGCAACAGATTCATAGCTGTGAGAAGGTAATAGTTGAGAGTAACAGATTAGACACAATTGAGAGAGAGAGGGAGAGAGAGAGAGAGAGAGAGAGAGAGAGAGAGAGAGAGAGAGAGAGAGAGAGAGAGAGTGTATGGCAAGGGAGTAGGAAAAATGAGAAGGAAGGGATTAGCATCAGGGTGTAGCAAGAAAGGAAGGGCCAGAAAGGTAAGGCAGGTTGTGTGGGCTGGGTCTAAGGCTACCCTACATTATAAGGGCGAGCATGGATGAATGATGTGGGGGTGAGAGATAAGAAAGGGAGAAATTCTGTGAGTCATCGAAGGACAGGGAGGTGGGATGGGTCATGAGGATAGGTCACAATGGGGGATATGAACTGAAAAAAATGAAATACTGTTTTTGTCCTTTAATCTTTTTTTTTTTTTTTTTGTGCTGCCTAACACTGGAGAATCTATCCCAGAGACTTTTTATATCTATATGTGAATACTCTAAGCCTTTACTACTTCTGAATAAATTTTTTATTATTACAGACTTCCTCGGACACTTTGTGTGAGAGAGAGAGAGAGGGAGAGGGAGAGGGAGAGAGAGAGAGAGAGAGTGCACATGTGCAAATGTGTTTGGGCATCCTGTGAAGAATGGTTAATGTACCATGAAGCATATCAGGACAATTTCCTTTATTTTCCTATGTGCAAAGAGAATAAGATGTATTGTAAACGTTTCACAGCAAATGCTTTTTAAAAAGTGTAGTTTAAGAACTTTAACACATACACACAACTTTAAGGGTCAATATTTATTCCACCTGCTAGTGTACATTTTATAATACGAGGTATCCATTATCGGCTGGTCAGTCTTACAGATTTCAATGAGTATGAGATAGAAATTTAGCTTTTCGCACCTTTCTGAATGACAGTAAAGGAGTATGTAAAACCTCACCTCGTGGACAGGAAGCTAGTTGATGACAAACAACATTCTCTGATTCACTATTTTTTGTGGCAGACAGCAGTTAGAAGAACTAACATGTTTGTAGAATTACTTGCCCTACCCTAACACACACATCCTGTCATTTACAATATGTGTACATAAATGTATGTACACATATATGTATGTACACATATATATGTATGTACACATACATATATGTATGTACATATGTTGCAAATGTGTGTGAAATTTATGTATGAACATGGACGGTGTGATTCTCGTAAGTTCACAGCTGTCTGTTTATATGTTCATGCTTGTACAACCACACCAGCGGAGGATGAAAAAAGATGACATATATCCACACACACTATAGATATGCACCCCTCCTGTACACAAAGATATACATACATATATATCTACACACACATCTGTGATATATATTTATATCTCACAGATGTGCATGCACCCGCACACATTTTAGTACAAGTTGACATTATGATTTAGCAATTCAACCTATTTCCATGGCACTAGATTATAGATCAGCTGTCAGATAAAGAGAAAGAAGATCACAAGACCGACATAATTATCTATTATTAGAGAATCACAAGTAATATGAAAGAGTTAGAGACAAAGGGAGAGGGTGGTGAGAGAGAGAGAGTAATATGGAGTGAATGAGTAATTCTTATAATGTAAAAGTTTCCAAAGATGCTGCTTGTTTCTTTCTTTTCTTGGCAACCCTACAACAACAACTACTACTACTACTACTACTACCACCATTAATGTCATCACCATAATGACAATAGCAGTGATGATGGCACTTACTGCCACTCCTAACAAAAATTACTATAGATAATGACAATCGTATCGGCAACAACTTCCTGGAAAATGTTTTGAATTACATTTAAAGTGCTGGGCAAGAGAAGCTCAAAGTCTTGTAGAAAATTTAAGCGTGATGAAATAGGATTATTTTCGTAGAAATATGTACATGGATGCTTTGGTCTTGTCCTTTGTTTACACATGTATACAGGTATATGAGCATCTCAGTGTGTATGTGTGTGTGTGTGTGTGTGTGTGTGCCTGTATGAAAGTGTGTGCATGTGTGTACTTTTATGTGTGTGCATTTCAAAATACATATGTGAATGCAGTCTGAAGACAAAAATTACGTTGAATGTTCTCTATGTGGAAGATTCAGTTAAATTTCTTTCTTGAAAGATAGTGTTTACATAAAGTTTACTGCTTATTATTTTAGCAACAAACTATTAAATTTTTCTCTTTCTCTCTCTCTCTCTCTCACACACACACACAATGATAAAAAAAGTGAACATGAAAACAAAAAAATTGAGGCACTATTCCAACCCTTATCATATGACATGTGTTGAGTTATCCAGTTACAAAGTGTGTACTTTACAGTCCATTTTCAGTGATAATATTTATGAGAAAGATCAAAACTGAGTAGGTAATATTTTTAGCATGAAAACTCTGAATGTCTAGTTGGAGAGGAAAATAGTGACAACTAAGGATGAGGAGAGGGAGAGAAAAGTACCTGCTTAATAGCTCTGAAATAAGTTTGTCTAACATCATTTGATGTATTCTAAACAGTCCAAAGGAGAGATTAAGTTCTGAGAATAAGAATTATGAGTATAGTTAGATAGTAGAGATCTTCAGGTGTTCTTTGTAAAACAAAGGTTCTGTGCTGTGTTGAGAAGAAGGTGAGGAGCTGGTAGCAGATTATGATTATAATAAATAAAATCAAATATAAGTTGCTGAGAAATCATCATCATCATCATCATCATCGTTTAACGTCCGCTTTCCATGCTAGCATGGGTTGGACGATTTGACTGAGGACTGGTGAAACCGGATGGCAACACCAGGCTCCAATCTAATTTGGCAGAGTTTCTACAGCTGGATGCCCTTCCTAACGCCAACCACTCAGAGAGTGTAGTGGGTGCTTTTACGTGTTACCCGCACGAAAACGGCCACGCTTGAGATGGTGTCTTTTATGTGCCACCCGCACAAGCCAGTCCAGGAGCACTGACAACGATCTCACTTGAAAATCCTACGGGAGCCAGTCAGGCGGTACTGGCAACGGCCACGCTCAAAATGGTGCATCTCATGTGCCACCCGCACAAGAGCCAGTCCAGGGGCACTGGCAACGATCTTACTTGGCTTGCTGGGTCTTCTCATGCACAGCACATTTCCAAAGGTCTCAGTCAGTAGTCATCGCCTCGGTGAGGCCCAATGTACGAAGGTCTTGCCTCACCACCTCAGCCCAGGTCTTCCTGGGCCTACCTCTTCCACGGGTTCCCTCAACTGTTAGGGTGTGGCACTTTTTCACGCAGCTATCCTCATCCATTCTCACCACATGTCCATACCAGCGCCCACATGTCCATACCAGCACAATATAGAACAAAATATCTAATAGCCAATCGAAGAATGGAAATGGGTAATACCAAAAGTAAATAAAGAGAGCCAAGTTTGCAGATACATTTATCCAAATAAAGAATAATGGCACAGGTGTGACTGTGTGGTAAGAAGCATGCTTCTCAACCATATGATTCCTGGTTCAGATCCACTGTGTGGTACCTTGGATAAGTGTCTTCTACAATAGCCTCAAGCTGACCAAAGCCTTGCAAGTGGATATGGTAGACGGAAAGTGAAAGAAGCCCATCATATATATGTATATACGTGTGTGTGTCCTTTCAGTTTTCTATAAGCATAATTGTTTTGTCTAACTAGCACTCTTATATCACTGAATACTGGAGGTTTGAGTCCACTTGCTCCACATTCATGGCAGTACCATCATCTATTAATTCTCACTCACTAAATCTTAATTTAAATATAGTTAAGGGATATAGGGACCATTATTTTTCATCAAAATATAAAGGCACTGCAAATGAGAGATGTCAACTAGTCCATCCAGTTTTCTGATTGTCTGAACAGATAGGGATTCATTTAGTGACAACCTGTCCTCCCACTGTTATGAAAGAGATTTCAATTGTTAGTGTAAGATATACTCCAGAGAAATGTTTGTCTAGTACTAGACAGAGGCTAAACTGGCTCGCTAGTCTGTCATGTATTTGTCAACTACACTCACACAAACACACACACTACTTCACACCATTTTAAGCTTCTCTTTTCATTTACTTTAGATGCTCCTTTCTTTAACATGACAACACCAAGAGATACAATATTTATATTTAATATACTTCATAACTGATACTGACTGGTAAGATTATAAACTGGGTGGTCCTTATTAAAACAGTTAAACTCTCAAGGAGATTTATGGTCTGAACATGTGTCCATTTAAAACATCTTTGATTATAGACTATGTGAGCATGTACTCAGACAACAAACATGAACTATTAATGTTTAGAGTTTACTACAGCTGTTAATATTGTATATGATAATTGTTATATCACACATTCGGATGGTGTGCCTTCGCCAATAACATACCTCTACTCAACTACCGAACTCTCACTTCCGAGAACTCGACATCTAGTCTACCAACGGCTCTGGCTCATTCTATGTGACACTTCCCATCTAGCTATCATGTCCACTATTTATACGTATTGGACTAGCCTACTTATCGTCTGTGGGTGTCCACACAACAATAATAGTGAATGCTTTAATTAGTATTTTTTCTTCTTTTTACTTTGTTGAATCATACAATTTTAAATCATAAGCATAATTAACATCATAGAATATTGTAACAGGGATAGTGGTGTGGTTAGCCCTTTAGCATTCAGATATAAGACCCATTTATTCTTATTGTTCTGAATTAATCTTGCAATAACTCATACCTTTCAGATTTTAATGATTTTAGAATGACATTGCTGGACAGGTGCTGGATCTTGTCAGTTTAAATGTTAAACAGATAGAATATATGGGATGGATATAGCCAGTTTAAATACTAAAGGGCCAATAAAACTTTGAGTAGTGATATAACTAGAGCAGATCTAAAGATCTTCCAAAATTTTGGAATGACACCATAGAAAATAGAATGCCCCATGCCTTGAATGTCAAGCATGTAATGAAAATTTATTGGATACAATTTCCGCAATTCTATAATATAAATTGGACATGGGCAATTGTTGTATTCTTTCTTGTCTTGAGGTTCACAGCCAAATGGCTGGGTGGATTTGTGTGAAAAATGGCACATGTGGAGACGGGTGCATAGATTGGAATGCGGTTTGTATTTTTTTCCTAGCCCCCATAGTTACCGATAAAATCGATTAAAACTTTTCTAATGGAATTCCCCTCTTTGTTCTGCCATTAAAACAACCAGTTGCTCACACAACTGGCATATACAATTTCACTAGCAACAAGGGGTGTACAGGATGACAGTCAGCCAAAACTTTCGCTATGCTGTCTCTCTTCTTTCACCTCTTTGTGGGGTTAATAATCTTAATCTTTAGTTACAGTTTCTCATTCAAACAACATAATAGGCAGAATTGTCGGATGAAGACAGTAGGGTGTTTTGAGGGAGATTTGGCTGCTATTTCTACCAGGTCTAGTTACCATGTAGAGGATCTATCTCTCTTTCTCACCCTCTTTCTCTCTCACATACACATGCGCAAGCACACAAGCACACACACGTCCGTTTCATATATCTTCTTTCAATTTCTGCTCTCTGCAAATAAAATTTTACGGATGCAACTGGTTACAAAAATAGGGGATTAATGTATAATTTCTTTCTATGTTCATAATTAAATCAATGTTTTAATGATTAGACAGAGGTCCAATAGAATAGTTCTCACAAACAGACTATGTACAAATTCATTCTTCACAACTCTTGAAGCTGTTATCTGATAAGGTGGGAGGCAGGAAATTTTCATACAGCTGGAGACTCCAGTTGAAACAGGGGACCCGAAATGATAAGGTTGAGAAATGCTGTTATAGATTATGCCTAACCGAAAACGATTACAGCCACATCATCCAAACAGACTGGGTGAAACTGGGCTTAGTTGCTAGTATCTATATAATTTTAACTGATTTGCCATTTGAATTTAAAAGGCTTCCATGGGCAATTATGGAGTGAATTTTAGGGCTTATAAATCTAGTATTTTCCTATCCTTCCTTAATACTAGTTCCCATATGCTACTCATATCTGCACTTGGTCTGCTTAGGAGGTTGTTGTGTCCTAGCATATGTGCTTTTAGTTTCCGTATTTTCCAGTGGTGTTCTATGTCTATTATTTTAAATTCATCCCACAGGGGGAGGTGGTCTCCATTTTTCCATACATGATCAGCTATACCCGGTTTATCAATATCTCCTCGTGCCACAGCTTTGTGATGTTTGTCTACCTTTAGTTTGAAGGGGCGGCATGTATAACCTACCACAGCTGCATGGGATGGAGTACACGCAGTCTTTGGTCATATTCTCTTCTATTGGTGGTTTTACTCAAAGGAAATATTTGCAAAGTGTTGTATTACTCTTGGATACAGTCCTGATGTCATATGGGCCGCATATCTTTTGGGAGAGGCCTTTCACATAGGGTAGACAGACTGTGGACAGTTTATTGGTTTCATTCTCTCTTTTCTTCATAATTGGAGTGGATAGTATGTTTGGGGGGTAGTTGCTGCTTGATAGATTGTTACTGAGCTTGATCATTTCTTCGTGGTGTGTATTGTGATCGCTACTTATATTCCTTTGCTCGATGATTTAGGCACTGAGCAATCCCTCTCTCTTTACACTGTATCCATACACACCATAAAGAAATGACTTTATAGAATGATCATCCATATTTTATAAAGATTATAGCAGCATGAAAATACAAAATGAGACAGAGAGATAGTAGAGTAGAAGGGATGTGCCTCAATAGCTTATTCAGAAAGGTAAATTATAAATACTCATGCTGATATTGGGTTTGGAAAATTACTATTTCTAAATCTCACAACGAGAGATATTCAGCAACAGTACTTTGGAGTAAAGATTATTTGCCAGCATAACATGGCAGTTCTGGTTTAGGGCGAATGTTGCTGTAATTTAGCCCCAGGAGACAGATCGTGTCATATAGCCAGCTGAAGACGATGTCTCCTGGGGCTAAATTACAGCAGCATTCGTCCTAATCCAGAACTGCCATGTTATGTTGGCAAATAATCTTTACTCTGATATTGGATTTTGTTTTGTGTTTTGCTGTCAAACAGGAAGCCATATGGTATTAAAGTCCAATGTGTAGCATTAAACACTTTGGCTGGTTGTGACTGAAGGAATGACAATGCTGGTAAGAGATATTAATGACATAATAGAGGTGGGTGATAATGATTAGATCCAATGTCACAGCAGAATTTTCTACAAGGTGTGTGTGTGTGTATGTGAGAGAGAGAGAAGGAAAAAAGGAGAGAGAGCGAGGGGGAGAGAGGGGAGAGAGAGAGAGAGAGAGTGTGTGTGTGTCATGCAATGATGGAAATTTTTTTACCAGCGAGGATCTCCACAGATTATTCAAAGTCAAGATCTTTGGATATTTTTTGAAGTAAACACACCGTTCAGAAAAATCTTGCTTATTTGATTCATGCAGGAAGTAACAAAATATATAATGAATAACACATCAAAAATACAATAGTATTTATCAATGTAACACTAATAACGAATGCAAATAATTTATGCACATGCATAAAATAAAGATTTCCATACGGTTATCATCCAACAATCCAGCTATCATGATAGAAGGAATTTACCACTTATGCATTTTCTGACTCACAATGATAAAGATCAAGATAATACAGTTTAGCTAATTCAGGCAAAAATTATTAGAAGATGCTATGGATAAGAATGTTTTTAGAGTGACATTAATAAGAAGAGTCAACTAAATGAAGTTGTCTGTCCCTGAATATTTTCTCTAAAGAATCAGTCTACTAGATATTTTGTATAAATTATCAAAAGCAATTTCAGCTAATTTCTTACAAATTTAAAACAACCTATAAACTATAATGAAATAATGACTATCTAAATTATTTTAAAATCTAACGTATATGTTTCTTTGCAGCTTTTCATAAAAATTAAAAACTATAATTCATCAGTATGACAATCAGATAATACTAAATTTAGGACAAATGTTTGAAGTTATATTAATATGATCAGTAAAATTAAATGTTAAATTGAGCCAAACAGATCTTCTATTGTACCTGTAAGCACAATCAACAATGATTGATGATATTTAGTTGTTTTTAAAGCAGCTGATTTTTGACAAAACTGGATCTGCTATCAGCATGCTTCTTATTTAAAAAATTATATTGTTTCTGGGTGTAACTAGAATATATTCTAGCATTACAGATCAGAGGAGACACGCAAGACTGGTTTCCTCATTACTCATTTTAAGGGTAGGCATGAAGTAAAGTGAATTAGAGGGGAAAGGTGTAATGAAATAGTAAAGGCCAAACCTTTCTAGTAAAGCCAAGCCTTTTTCCATAAGCATTAACAACATAAGTGAAATAAAATAGCTACAAAGGAAATTAAAACTAGATTGCACACATGGTTTCTTGAACGCTGACTTCTATCCTATAAATACGCAGGCAAAGTGCTACATTCTAGAATATACACACTCTGTCATAAATTTAAATAATACAGTTTTAAAAAATAGCAACAGGCAAATTAATTATGATAAGGTTATTAAGAATATGAATCATTTATTGCAACACAGAGTTATAAAAAATGAAATGAAAATAAGCACAACACTAACAATAAGTTAGGCAACTCCATGCTATTAGTAATCAAAATTCTCATTTTCTACAAAACAGTTGCTACATCTACCTTACTTTTTATGAATCTATTGTAAACTATTTCTAAACTGTTAGTTATTTAAACTTCATTATAATAAAACAGAGTAATTATTTTTCTTTACCTTCATATGTTTACAGAAAATACAAATCTTTTTGTTGAAAATATTAAAATCATTAATACAAAACAAATCTGTTCCTAGTATAAGTAATAAAATAATTATTTCTATGTTATAGGGGTATAAAAAGAAAAAAAAATTAAGTCAAACAATATAAAAAAACTATAAGATCTATTCAGTCAAAGTATAGGGTGTTAGATTTTGCATGTATATTTCATATTCTTGATATTATGCCTCAAAGTCATTTTATGTGATGAGAAAGAATCTATCTGATGAGACTCAAAAAAGAAATTATACTACCATGCAGAGATTGAATTTTCTAGTGATAGGGTACAATGTCAAACTAATTTTCCGACAAATACCTATTAAGACAGAGTAAGAGCAAACCCATTCTGTATCCAGAGATTGGCTATGATGACTTTACAAAGAACAAACAAAATTGACATGCAATAAGAGTGTGAGAGTTACTTTTTTTTTTTTATCTTGCTTATTATTCTTATTGAAATAAAAGCAAATAACTTAATAGAAAAGATAGGCTGATACATTAGCATATATTATTTAGTGAAATTGTATACTTTACTTTATCATCAAGTACCTGTATATAGAAAACAATACTAGTATTAATGCAACTGCTGGGCTGTCAAAATGACTCAGAAAAATATTCAGAATAGATTCAAATATAAGACAATTTCCACTAGATGAAATAGAAGCTTAAAAAGAAGAAATGAAAACAAAAATAATACTTAACTTTGTAGTACATAAATATACAAATGAAATGTATCATGGTAGGATCATAATGACCATTTAAAATATATCTGTGATGTTATATTTATTTTCCCTCTATATTCTTACATATTTACACAAACACACACATCACTAATATACATACATACATACGTACGTACATACATACATACGTACATACTCGTACACACATACATATATGCATGAAGGCATGTGATTTAATGGTTAGGATGTTCTGTTCATGATCATAAGATTGTGAGTTCAATTCCTAGCAGTGCATTGTATTCCTGAGCAGGACACTTTATTTTTCATTGCTCTAGTCTACTCAGCTGGCAGAAATGAGCAGTACCTGTATTTCAGAGGGTCAGCCTTATCACATTCTGTGTCGCGCTGAATCTCCCTGAGAATTCATGATGTATATCCAGTAGCAAGAGCATTTCCACAATATGATGACATTAGGTAACCAATAACTGTGAATGGGCTTTGCATAGCATTCTACAAGGTTTTACTTGAATCTTATTAACTATATATATCCACTTGTGAGTGGATTTAGTAGATGGAAACTGAAAGAAGCCCATCGTGTGTGTGTATATATATATATATATATATGAATTAGAAAATGGAGGATAATATGCTTCCATTTTCTAATTGATATATAAATTTAGGGTAAACCCCACCCCTTTTACCTGCTCCCACTTATTACACTTGGTATAACACTAGTGTAACAATAATTGGGTACCCTCCCAGCAGTATATTGGATAGATACTATCCCTTAGTGGGTTGAATCCTCAACCCCTAACTCTCTTGCATTATGTATATATATGCATATATATACATATATATATATATGCATATATCTATATGTGTGTGTCTTTGTGTCCATGTTTGTCTCCCTCTTCATGTTTGACAACTGGTGTTGGTGTGTCTATGTCCCAGTAACTTAGTGGTTCAGTAAAAGAAACCGATAAAATAAGTACCAGGTTTTTAAAAAATGTAAATTCTGGGGTCAATTTGTTTGATTAAAAACCCTTCAAAGCAGTGCTCCAGCAGTCAAATGACTAAACAAGTAAAAGAATAAAAGAATATATATAAAAATGCATATATATGCATTGAAAATACATGTAGACTTATATCTGAATAATATATACACATACATTGACATGTATATACACCCAGAAACAAAATGGAGGAAGAACACACATATAATAGAACACAAGTACATATAATTATGTACCTACACTGCACACACTTTATATGTTCATAAACATGAACGCCATACATATGTATTGTATTGGTGGAAATTCAAGTACTTATAGATACATACATAAACATAAAGCAATTACTTACTTTACTGAAACAACAGTGACCATGTTATAAAATATGAATAAATCCGTTTATATAGAACCTTATGCTCAATATCGAGTTCTTTCATAATTGCAGACTAACGTGATTACCAGGTTTAAATACTATACACACAAAGTTATTTTTCTTTTACATTTACAAACTAGCTGCTACTTTTCCACTTTCCTGTATCATAAATGCAGCGACGAAGAATGTCTGTGACCAGTGAATTAGACACCATGAAGTTGAGAACGGAATACCAGGATATAGATATATGACAAACAACTTTGGTATATACAACATATATATATACACACACGCACACACCATTCAAAATTTAAACAACAAAAGTAAATAGATCAGAGTAGTTTAAATGGCTGATATGACTCTACCATAATGTAGCAATTTTTTAAAAAGTTCCTACTCCCTCCCTTCTCACATCAAACCATTTACTGAACAATTATAACAAAGGAATATACAAGCAATTCTAATATTACCCTGGTTTGGGTTTCATATTAGCAAAAAGCTTTTGAGTTCAAATCAGATTTGGTAAAAATAATGATTCATGTCCAGAAAATCTTTTTTTTTTTTTCTTTTCCATGTGTTAATTTACAGAGCTTTAGTATTTATACATGAGCATAAAATTTTTTCTAAGGATATCATGTCTGATGGATTGTTTGATAAATTTCATCATTGCCATGTTTTGCTTTATGCTCATTTTTATGCTGGTATTGGTTAGATAGGAATATTATATTCTTTGAGAAGATTTGATCCTGCACAGCAGAATTTATGAGCTTGTGGATGAAATTTTATGGTTGACTTTTATGGGTGCATGCATTTTCTGTAACTGACTGCTGCAATAGAAGAAACTGCATGATATATCATATCACATATAGTATTAGTTACTTTCCAGACTTCTCTTCTCCTCTCTCTCTCTCTCTCTCTCTCTCTCTATATATATATATATATATATATACTTTATCAATAAAGCTGCAAAGACATCACAAAAACTATTACTCAGAGTTTCACATCCTCATTCGGCGGATGGTTATTCGAGTACTGTTTTTTCCACTTTGTTTCACATATGCTTACTCTGGTGTATATATATATTTATGTGTGTGTGTATATGTATATATATATATATATATACATATATATATATATATATATATATATAGAGAGAGAGAGAGAGGTTTTTATGGCATGGATAAACAAATTAAAATGACATAATACTTTAATTACAAGGTACATCAGTTCTTCTTAGTTTTTTTTTTTTACCATACAGTCATCAGGTTGACACAGCAAATGAAAAGGCATGCTGAGATAGTTGCTTTTAAAGTGCATCATAGTGATGCAGAGATAGCTTGTTTCCTGAAAGTTACCCAGTTCTTTGCTGTCAAAGTTCAAAAGGAGCTGGAAGCCACTGACAGTGATCCAACAAATTGTAATATGCAGGGTCCTAGTGCCATCAGAACACATAACTTTGTACAAAAGTAAAAGAAATAATTAAAAAAAAACTCCAGAAAGTCAATCAGAGTCACTGCAAAGGACTTCAAGGTTTCAGAATGCACCATCAAAAGAGTTGTGAATGAGGACATCCGGTAGAAGTCAAACTGTGATGCAAAGGAGTTTATGCTAGATGTGACAAGAGAGAATCATTTGATTTGTGCAAAATGCTTGGTGAACAATTTAAAACACCAAGAGGCCAGAATGTCTTGGTTTATATTTGATAAGAAAAACTTCTATCAGGATCAAAAAGTAAACTGAAAGAATGACAGATGGTCGTACAAAGACCTAAATGAAGTCCCAATGGTCTTGCATACTAAGTTCCCAGTAACTATGATAGTTGTGAGAGTCATCAGCAGTGCAGGAGATGTTATGCTTTCTCACCTTTTTCCATAGGGCTTGAGAGGCAATGCCGCTGTACACACAGGTGTTGGAGAAAGTTGTGAGGCCCTGGATAGACAGAATATGCAACAGAAGACTGTACATCTTCCAACAAGAATCTGTGCCATCTCATAAGGCTTAGGACAACCAAAGTATGGATGTGTGCCAATCTCCTTCACTATGTTTTTCTAGACTCATGGCCTCCTAGTTCACCATACCTCAATCCACTGGACTGTTATGTATGGAGTGTCATCAACAGAAAGGTCAACCAACACCCCCATAACACCATGCAATATCTCAAGTGTGCCATAACCAACACTATGTCCAAAATTGATAAAAATCATCTGATTCAGGCATGTCAATGCTTCCAACCCCATATTGAAGCAGCCATTGATGGTGGATTCATTACATATGTATGATGAAAATATTCTGAAGGTTGTACTAATTTGTTTTCAAATACAGCATTTCTTGGATGAGCTATGCGTTTTTACTAAACTTATACAAATAACCTCAAAAAAGAAAAAAAAAAAGATGCACTCTGTATTCATACTTTTAGTTTTGACCTAGTTTTACAACAAAATTGGTATAATTTCCAAAGAAAGAAGCTGAAGTTTCCAGAAAAAGCATCCTGCCTGGTGACTTTTTTAATTAGTAAATTTGTAATAAGCATGTAAAAGAATATGAAATTATGTATGTTAACAGAAAGAGGGAATTCTTGAAATAAAAAGAAAAAAAATCAATAATCCTGTTTCAGTGATATTCATTCATTAGTTAATATCTTTAATGGTTTGTCATAAATATTCTGACTGACCAATCAGTTAGTAACATAATTTTGCTACAGCTAATATGGATTTCTTACTTGTTGCCAAGTCAAAAGATATTTTAGACTCTTAGAATTTCAAGAATCAATGATGATAATGAGAAAGACAACAAAATAATAATTTTACTTGAAGCACTTATGGAAAAATGCATGAAACATTACTAAGACACTGCCTGACCAAATAAAAATAATGTCCTGGAAACTGAAACCCGATTTATTAACCCTCCTCCCACTAACACATAATCTTAATGACACTAACTACTCTTTTCTACATCAATAAATGACAGTGAATATCTTTCTATGAACATTTTTCTCAAGTCAGTTTGCCTTTAAAATGTGTAACCATATCTTAATTAAGATTTTAAAAAGGTTTTTCTAAAATTTCAATGAAACAATTTTTGAGAAAGTAAAATGTTTGTCAGCTTTTCTTCCCCTTTAATATGAATGTCACTAGAAAAAAAACTTTAGAAAGAATTTCAAGAAATGCACTCTATTTTTTTTTTTTTCTGCAATTCAACTTTCATTTCTTTCAAATGAAATTTTGTGAGGTTTCAATAAACAATGTTCTTTAAATTTATTCAAGAAATAAAGAGCTCTTACATAAACAAAAGGATTTAATAAAGTGTATAAAAATGAATAAGTTCGTATGCTGTTGGGAAACATGAATCCTGGTATATTGAATAAAGGCCTTTGTTGTAGAGGGACGCAAATATGTTGCTACCATCATTACCTCTCTTCTATTACTTTCTTGAGTACTGTCCCTCTTTCCTTATTCTCCTTTATCACTTCACCACATTTTCAACCAAATTACTCTGTTTCTCCCCTCATACTCTGGCTCCCTTCCACTCACTTTGGTCCTTTTGACATTACTCTCACTCACCCTCTTGGTCATGCTGCTCTGACTAAAAGGAGACACCATAGAGTAGTGAGGACTTGTACAAGTCTGAAAGACTTGTAGGGTACAAGAAAGTCAGTTGACAGCAAGCCATAATAAAATGCACCCAGTACACTCTGTAAAGTGGTTAATGCCATGAAGGGCATCTAGCTATAGAAATCATGCCAATATGGACTGTATAAAAGAGACTGTCTAGGAGGGCAGTAATTCCAAATAAAAACCAACTCTGACTGTGATGACCAGTTCATTCTATGCCAACACAGAAATTGAATGGATGATAATGATGATAATGATGATGATGATGGCACTAGAAATATTGGTTTTGAATTCAGATTTATTGGGAAGATGACTGTGTGATGTCCATATATTTTCCAAGGGCATTAGCAGCATAAGTGAATTGAAATGTTTACAATCAGGAAGTAAAATCAAGTATTAGGTTTTGCCAAAAGCTACAGTTCAAAATAATTCAAACAACATTTACAAAAAGAAATTTTATGTGTACCATCATGTGACAACCTCAGTCAAATCTAACAAGTCATGAAGGAGTCTCTATATGGTCCCATGAACTGCTAGAAATTGCTGCCAAATCTCCCTTAACTCATACTCAACCATCTTTAAAAAAGGAAGGATATACTAAATAATGTGGTCTTGAGTGCATAATGCCTAACAAAAAGCCAAGATGCTAATGTTAATCTGATGACAACTCAAATCTGACCTGGGGTAAACAACAACAACAACAACAACAACAACAACAACAAAACAAGTTATTGAATCTGTTTTTCAGATTGTCAGAAATTTCTTTCTTTCTTTTCTCATTGCATTTTACATAATTATTAAAAGTTGTTACTATTGATATATAGCCACAAGAGAGGAGTGGCAGAGCAAACAGTCCTATGATCTTAGGTATTCCAGCCATGACTATTTTGCCTTTTAATTAGTAAAATTATTGACTATAGGTACCCCTCCTACCTCTATGTTTATTTGTTTTCAACCATTTTCTTCAAAAACTAACTCCACCATACTGTTTTATTATATCCAAAAACAAATTACAAGATGAAAAACAAAGTAAACTGAACAGAAGGGGAATTTGAATAGCAATTACAGGTATCCTAAATAGAAACTACATTTAATTATATTTACCTTGAATATAATTTAGTATGTATGTATGGATGGATGCATATGTGTGTGTGTGTGTGTGTGTATAAACACACACATATATATTAGGAAAAAATGGAACAATGGTTAGTAGAGAATTATCATTGCATGTTGAGTCTTAATCTGCTGCAGAAGCTTTCAGCTGATTTTTCAAGCTAAAGCTGATATAAGAAGCTTAGATTGCAATGTAATAATCTACAAATGACCAACCACAACCACCACCAGTCATTACTTGCAATCAGGAGACCTCATTGTTGCAGTAAAAAAAAAAAAGAACAGCTTTAGTATATCGGTTTATTTACTCTTTTTTTTTTTAGTTTTAGTTTTTTGTAACAGAAGCAATGATGGTAGTATGTCAGTAGGCACTTTACTATTATTATCTAATCACTGGTGTAATAACAACAAACAAAAACAAACAATGAAAGTGGATGTTCAGTAGCCAACAGTTCAGCCTACTATCATCACTACAAGAAAAGAGAAACGGAAAGTAGAATAGACTTGATAGATAAAAGCAGGTAATTTTTGTAACTTATAGAATAACTATTACATAGTGGGGAGAGAGACAGAGAAGTGCTTACTCTTAGAAAAACAAGCCATTAAGAGAGAGAAAGTTCCAAAATGGTCACAGGCCTGTCAACAGACTTTAGTGTCTAGGAGTGCTTCAGAATATTCTGGGTGGGCACTAATTTGCAATAATATAAAAGTGAGGTTTGAAATTAGTGTTATTACTGTAAATCTGAGGGTGCACTATTGAATAGTGATAATTCAGTGCTATTCACTGCACCTCCTTGCTAGAAGTAGTAGTAAAAGTTCTCTCAAATCACACCCAACTGTCTTATGTTAGGGAAAACACATTAAATAATGTACTAAACCCATTAAAATCCAAGGAAATTAGTAATAATCTGTATCAACAAATAGTTATATAGATAGTTCAAACAATGGAATAAGTTTTATGCTGTGAAGAAGAAGTGAAATTTTGGGAATAGCTGGCCATCAAAGTCACCATACCTCATGAGAGAGGAAAAAAGGTATAAAAAGGTTGTGGGGTTGAAAAATGTAAAAAACTGAAATGTTTGGAAATTTTTTCTGAATTATAATTTCCTCTTTATGAAACAAGATTACTAAAAAAAGTAAAGGAAAAATAACATCCTTGCTTTCCTTTCTCATGAGGTATGGGACAGCTATTTCAAAACTTCATAGGTGAAGTCTACCATTTTGGGCAGAATCTTTTATTAGAGAAAATAAAAGTAGATAGACAGACAGGTAGATAGGGATAGAGAGAAAGTGTTTACTACTACTAGTCAATATTACTAAAGCACAACATAAATTCTATTCCACTGTTTGAACTGTCTGTAAGATGTAGTCCTAACTTTGTAAATTAAAAAGATAGGAAGGCTATAAAAAAAGGAGATATTAGGTAATTTAGGTCACTCCAAGCTCCTTAAAGAAGATGCAATGGTTACAGATAGTTTGACCTGTGGCTAACAACAATAACTAACAGAAACAACTGGTAGTTTAATCTGCATTTGAAGTGAAACAGTTGACAGAAAGACTAATTATACTGTAGTTCTAATCAATGTGTATTAACTAAAAAGGAAAAAATATAAGCAGATATAATATAGTGATAATTACATCATAAATAAGAGGCAGCTCAGTGTCACCACCAGATAGACTGGTTTAGTATGGTTAATTTGTAATTAGTTGATCTGTTACACTGTATAATTATAGCCAACCTTCTAATGAAGAAATATTGTATACAATTCTTGTTACTCTTTGCATTGTTGGACTGTGGCCATGCTAGAGTATCACCATACATTATATAAACTAAGCATATTATACATATCCAAATATATATATTTTTTGTGTGTGTGTGCACGTACATATACAACATACAGCCAATGAAATAACTAAAGTACCAGACCACACACGTGGATATTATACACCATCAACACCAAGTCATGATAGTTTCACCTGATGATCACGCTAGCATGAAACTCAGCTTTTGACATCATAAGAATTTAGAAACTTTGAGATAAAAGTGTAATAATTCTTTTTTTGGAACATTGAAACTTGAAGTATATATAAAGCTATAAATAACAGTGTGTAAATATTGAGTTAAAAACTAGACAGACAGACAGACAAGAAGGAAGAAAAGAAGGATGGCTGGCTGGCTGGATGGATGGATAAATAGATAGATAGATGGATGGATGTAACCAGGATCTCAACTGAGTGGATTCTCAATTACTAAAATAGATCCAAGATTAAGAGTCAAATTTATATTTACAGCTCCATGTAAATTTATACTTACATGGAGCTGTGGAGGGTTTGTCCAAATTTGTTGACATATTCTCTGCCTACAAGGGTGGTACACACACACACACACACACACACACTTCTAAGCATCATCATCACACATATATAACACATATACATAGTAGTAAAAAATAACGTTCATTTTTTTTCTTTGATACAGCCTGTTATTTTTTATCTGCCTTAGATAGATGGAAGTTTCTGTATGCTCTCTCTCTCAATACACACATACATACACAGACACAAACATATTAAATGAATTATAAACTAACAGCTAAGGTTTTAATATAAACATATACGTCTAATGTATAAACATTATATATCTGTAAACATTAATTGGTGCTGTTGTTTAAATGTAGCTCAGCCCTGAGACAACAGATGGGCAATTTGATAAGAAAACCAGATAAACAGCTGAAAGATTTGTGATTTGTATCCACAGTCAAAGCATTTAAGTTTTGCTTGCTAAGTTCATCTGGCTCTATTGGCGTACTGCAGGTATGCATATAATTCAAGGCTTAGAGTAGAAGGAAGGACAACAGTGGCATTGTAAAAGTTGACAAATATTTCCTTAGCTTGCAGTGTTATGTTCAAGTCTGACAAGTCTGGAGACAACAAAGTGTATTTGCCTCTTATATCCACTACATAAAAACTGAATGTAGAATAGTATCTCAATGATCCAACAGAGTTTTGGTACAAACTATCATCACTTTTACAACATCATTAAACATTTAGAGCCTATTGCATTTGCTATTTGAGGATTAGAACAATACTGATTTTAATTTGTTTACTCTTTTATTGATTTCAGCCTCTGGACTGTAGCAATGTTGGGTTTCTGTTGTTCAATCATTTTGACTTCAATACTTAGAGAATACAAAATAACAAAACCAGGTTTAAGTTCAGTGTAAACATAAATACTACCTTCCTTCATATAGTTATATATTAATACAATAGTACTTGCCAACCTACCTTTAATGTAATTCTAAGGGAAGTAACTCAAATTTAGTAAAGAAAAGAAAACAGTTGGTAGTACTAGTAGTGATATTGGCAGAGGCAGTGGTGCCAACAGTGAAGTTGATAATGGTGAATGAAGAAAGGAAGATATATAGAAAGAGAGATGGAGAAAGGTACAGAGAGAAAAAGTGGGAGAGGAAAAGACAGAAAGAGAAAGCAACAGAAAAAAAAGAGAGAAAAAGAAAGCAGAAAATACAATGGATGATAGTAATGGTAAATGGTGGTATTGATGATGTTTATATTTAGTAAAAGTGGAGAGAGAGAGAGAGAGAGAGAGAGAGAGAGAGAGAGAGAGAAAACTCTGTCTTGTTCTGAGACAGCTTGAATAGGCTAACTGCTCTAAGTTGTTAATGTTACTCAGAGCAAGGAGCATAAAAAGATGAACTAGAAATAAATATGAGAAAAAAAAAAAAAAAATTTAATGCTATTTTCATTTTGTCCAAAAGTATAGAAGAGAAGTCTTGGACATGTTTCATCTAACTTTGAGTCATCAGCAAAATATATTTAGTAATACTTGCTAAAATAGGGATGAAAGAAAGAATCAGTAAGTAAACATACAAGACTGGACACTTGTAGGTGTAGGAAAATAAAATTGTTTAGAAAGTAATGAAAATGGAGAAATAACTTTAGGATAACTAGGAAACTCATCTGTAGTTATACATACACTACTTAAAACCATGCATATTAAGTATGATGAGTTTACAGACCCTTATCTTAATCAATAAGTGCACTCTAGGTCAAAAGAACTTTTACTAGATACATTTATAGAAAGCAAGAATGAAAATTATTTCTTTCTACATGCTTCTGCATTGGTAATGAAAGGCAGTATTCATGAGCCTATATTTTTTTCTCAGGGCCTTCAAGACAGGAAGAAAAGTTATTCTCAAACTGACTTGGCCCAAATATTTGCAACAAAGTGAACTCCATTGAATACATTAAGGGAGTTGTTGTTGGTGCTCCGTCGCTTACGATGTCGAGGGTTCCAGTTGATCCGATCAACGGAACATCCTGCTTGTGAAATTAATGTGCAAGTGGCTGAGCACTCCACAGACACATGTACCCTTAACGTAGTTCTCGGGGATATTCAGCGTGACACAGTGTGACAAGGCTGACCCTTTGAATTACAGGCACAACAGAAACAGGAAGTAAGAGTGAGAGAAAGTTGTGGTGAAAGAATACAGCAGGGTTTGCCACCATCCCCTGCCGGAGCCTCGTGGAACTTTAGGTGTTTTCGCTCAATAAACACTCACAACGCCCGGTCTGGGGATCAAAAGTGCAATCCTATGACTGCGAGTCCGCTGCCCTAACCACTGGGCCATTGTACCTCCACATTAAAGGAGTACTAGGTGATGTATTAACCCAGGCAGTGGCTTAAGTCTAACATCCAAGACATCGGAAGACAAAGAGCTGAAACAAATACCACAAGGTATCTCACCTGCTGCTCTGAAAAGTTTTCCAATCTATCACCGTGGACTAGTACTCCAAAAAGATAAAAAGTAAAGTCTTGGTGATATTTAAACTCAGAGTACAGAAAACTACAACAAATATCACAAAATATTTTGTCCTGTGTTCTGAATACTCTGTCAATTTGCCACCTATCTAATAATATTGAACACACACATGTACTCATACATTTAAAAAGCAACCAATCCCTAAGCTAATTATTTGGAGCAGTTTAGATTGAACATAGCAGCTTGTATATAGAACAGTCTGAAACTAAATGCTACCATAAAGATACAGATGGAAAATTCATAATCATAAAAAAAGGTCTGTCTTATTTCAATTGATAACTACTTGAAAATTTTACCCAATTATGTCACACACCATTTCCTTCAGACTAAAACTAATATGATATCTGCTATAACTTGTTAGTTGAACCCATTATTTGAGTAGTTAAATCTGAGAATGACTCATTGCTGTAATAACTTTGGAAGCTTCAGTGGATCATACAGCAAACATTTTATAAACTTCAATTCAAATAATAATTATGTTGTACAAGTGGTAATTAGTAATTCATATTATTGATTTCTGATAATGGCTACAAAATTTAGGAGAAGGAAAAGCCAATCATATTGACCCTAGTACTTGGCTGCCACTTATTTTATCAACTCCAAAGAATGAAAGACAAAGTCAGCCTTAGCAGGATTTGAACTCAGAAACTCATTCTATTAAACTGTAATATTTACAGGTCTATCTGAAAAGTATATAAAAATACTGTTTTATGAGTAAGATAAGTTTTGAAATATATGAGGGTAAATCCTGAAGACTTTGCTTACATAGTACTAGTAGATGAGTGGATAGTAAGTAAAACAATAATAATCAAACTATAGGAAAGTTGGAACCAATAAACTTAATTCTAGTCAAATTACTGAATATGATTTAGCAATGTGGGATGAGAAAATTAAGACTGAGAAAAGCATGTCAAATGAAATTGATGATGACAACAATGACCATATAAGGGAGTGGAGAAAAGACAATGAACATCATATACAGGAATATTACTATTAGTCATTAATTTTCTACTTTATATATTTTACAAAGTATCATTATGAAATTCCCTGATTCCTTATGAACAAAATGGTGGACCTTTGTACTAACACACATAAAAAACATATAATATGCAATTTAATAAATTTCAATCCAATTTATTTGTGAAAAGCCCTTAACCAACATTAATTAAATAATCAATACTAAAATAACTGCTGCTCTTGAAAGGAAAAGCATAAAATCTTTTCTAAAGCACTCCTCAGGATATGTAAGAATTCAAAGCAAGTACTTATGTCTTGCTTTGGGCCCTCAACTCCTTGTTGGAATTCCAAGGACACTAAAGTGATGTAGAGTTGTCTTGGTTTCCCTCTCCACACCAGGTCTGACCACAACTGATTTTGTCCAGAAGAGAGAAAAACAGATAAACTAAAAGAAAGAGAGAAAGGGAAGAATCAATCCTTAAAGGACAAAATGCAAAGTTTACCGCAACAGGATTTGAGTTCAAGGCAGAGAGAGAAAGATAGAGCCAGAACAATTAATGCAAAGCAATTATCTGATGCTTTAACAACCCTGTCAATTGGCCACACTTATATCAATATTGGAATATATCGGGTTAAAACACAAATAGGAAAAAGTACTTATTGGGGTTTTCAATTAGGTGTGCTGCAATTTTTAAAACTGCTATATATTTATGTATGTGTGTGAGTGTGAGCATATTTGTGGATTGTTGTCAGTGACTGTCATTCATTTCTAATATTCCAAGAAAATATGTCTGGCCACAGGGGAACTATTACCTTGTTTAGAAACAGGTAAGGGTTGGCAACAGGAAGGGAATCAGGTCATAGAAAATCTACCTCTATAAACATTGTCTGATCCATGTGGGTATGGAAAAGTGGATATTAATAGGGCAATAATAATGATGATGATGAATTTAAGCTTTAGAAAATCCATGCTAATGCTTGAGCATCTTGCAAAAGATGCTATTCATAATTTTGTCATACACAAGTATAATTAGTGAAAAGAAGAAAACAATAATTTACCATATATTTTCTTTTTGAATATTTAACTTTTAAATGACACTTTTTGCTTTAAGCATTTCGTGTGAAATGTGTCAGCAATTTTCATTTGATCTCTAGTGCATCACAAAGATTGAGAATTACTACCTTAGAGCTTGTTACTAACAGAAATTGAAACTGAATGCAAGACCATTTCATTGTTTATTTTCCTCTGTGTGTGTGTGTGTGTGTGTGTGTGTGCGCGCGCAAGTGCGTGTGTGCAGGAGAGTGTTGAGCAACCAACCCGGACAGTAAGGTATTCTGGAAATATGTATGTTCAAAGCAGAGGCTTCTCTCTCCAGTTGGTCCTCTTCGTAATCCCCACACAAGCCAGATTACTGATGATCCCAAAGAATGCACAAAACTCATTGCTGAATGCTATGCAAGCATTTTTACTGTCGAAAACCAAAATGTACCATCTCTATTACCTTTGACACCAAATTCCATAACAACTATGGAATTTACACCTGCAATGCTGTGACGTCACCTTAAGAATAAGCACAACTATGCCTCTCCTGGTCTTGATGGTGTTACATACCTACTTCTCAACACGGTGGGTACTTTCTTCTGCACCAGCTTTCACTCTTCTTTCAGTTCTGTCACATGATGGTACACAGTTTTTCACTCAGAGTTGCTGAAGCATGGAACAAACTACCTGCATCAGTTGTTAGTTGCCAAGACATTGCATCCTTTAAAACCTCCATCCTTCCTGAAATTTGCCAACACTACAATTGATACCCCACCCCCTCCATATACATGCACACATGTATATCATGACTCGTACACTGTTTACTTTCCTGACTTTTGAACATAATTCTATGTATTGTACATGAACCTTTGATGAGTTGTAGTGCACCTGAGCACTGTACACAATAATTTCATTATTATTATTATTTTATGTGCAAGAGAGTTTGTAAGAGAGTGTTTGTGTAAAACAATATCTGTTTGTAGACAAACGTACCATCTCCATCACCTTTGACACCAAATTCCATAACAACTGGTCTTGATGGGGTTACATACCAAGGGAGCTAAAAACAACAAAAATCTTTTTAGAAGGAACTAAACTATGCACTATTTGGAAATAAGTGTTTCTCATACTAGCTCTCATTTTTATTCCCTTTGTTTCTATCCATCCACACATAAATATGTATGTAGACACACAACTCTCTGTTCAAATATTTTAACATCAAGTTTTGTGAAAGTACATGAACTAAACATGGCAGTGAAAATAATACTCACTTAAACATACAATTCATGTACCTAATTTTTTTAAGCATTATTAAAAGAAATAATAAAAATATTGATTCAGTCATTTTTTGTTCAATCCTGCTTTGTCCATCATTAAAATAAAATCAAGTCCAACACAATAAGCAAACCAAAAGATGATAGTTTTACTCACTGGAAATAGAAGTCAAACGTTCTTCAAATCACATTCTATCATCAAGAAAAAGGAAGTAAACTTTTGGCTATGCAGAAACATGGGATAAAAACGACTTTGATTATAAGTTTGGTCTACCAGGACTAACAACAATTAAAATAAATAAAAAAATTGCATTATATATACATATACTTGTATATATAATGGAATGTCTGTCCTTACTATATCATGTGAGTGCCCTGGGAAGGTAAAAGGCTAAGGAAGTCACTCAACAATAAATCAAAGAGTGGAATCCTTCAGATGATCCAATGCCCTCTTTGACACCCTTCCAGTAACTTGAGGGTAGGTAGAGCTGAGATCTCTAGCCTTGTAAGGCAATTTACCTAAAATAAGGCCATGCCAATGTAAAACCTACAGTTTGCTGGTCACTAGTCATTTTAGCCAATAGAGTCACTGTAATCAGATCTGCAAGTCAATAGAATAGAATTGGATTATGTGAACTGACCCTCAATTTAAAACTATTAAGCACTGACAAGAAAAAAAATGCTCTGCAGCATCAAGGATCAATTCACATAACTACTTGAGGGCATGCTACTCCTCCTCATGATCTTCAGATGCAAAAATTGGATGGATGGATATATATATATATATATATATATATATATATATATATATATATATATATATATATATATATATATGTGTGTGTGTGTGTGTGTGTGTGTGTTTATGTATAATGAAATTTCACACACACATACACACGTATATATAGATGCAAGTGTAGCAGTGTGTTAAGCAGCTTGCTTACTAACCACATGGTTCCAGGTTCAGTCCCACTGTGTGGTAACTTGGGCAAGTGTCTTCTAATATAGCCTCAGGCTGACCAAAGCCTTGTGAGTGGATTTTGTAGATGGAAACTGAAAGAAGCCCATTGTGTATGTGTGTGTGTGTGTGTGTATATATATATATATATATATATATATATATATATATATATATATGTCTGTGTGTGTTTGTATCTGTGTTTATCACCCTATCACCCTCTGACAACCAGTGTTGGTGTGTTTATATTCTCATAACATGATGGTTCAGCAAAAGAGACTGATACAATAAGTACTAGACTTTAAAAAAATAAGTCCTGGGGTTGATCTGTTCGACTAAAACCTTTCAAGGTGGTGCTCCAGCATGGACACAGTCAAATGACTGAAACAAGTAAAAGAGTAAAAGAAAAGAACAAAAGAATATGTATTTATATATATATGTATGTACATATGAGAAGGGATGACCACTAAGTGGACATCCATTATACTAGAGATAGACCATCTACGGTCAAACCACAAAAAAAAAAAAGAATGTTCTCTAGGGAAATTCAGCACACACCAGAACATGAACGGGCAAGACAAATGAAAATATACAAAATAAAAAATTAATCATAGACCAGGTTTTGCACATTATTGAATTAATGTAATTTTTTACTTACACAACCCATCCGAGGCTCATCAGTATGACCGTTCAATTCAATATAATTTGCAGAACAATACACGAATTGTCCACATAAAATTAGATATGTGTACAGTTCTACCGATTACATTGGGGTTATTTTCAAAAGTCCCAAATTATATTGAATTGAACGGTTGTACTAATGAGCCTAGGATGGGTTATGTAAGTAAAAAATTACATTAATTCATTAATGTGCGAAACTTGGTCTACAATTAATTCTTTGTTTTGTATATTTTCATTTGTCTTGCCCGTTCATGTTCTGGTGTGTGCTAAATTTCCCTAGAGAACATTCTTTTCTTTTGTGGTTTGACCGTAGAGGGTCAATCTCTAGTATAATAGATGTCCACTTAGTGGTCATCCCTATCTCATATATATGTAATATAATTTTTCTGAATTTTCAGAATTTTCTTTATGCTAGGCCACTGGTTTTAAATTGGTGTTAATTAAATTAATATCTAATTTATCACCCTTATTATTTAAATTTTAATAATTTATATACGTATGTATGTATAAAATCCCATTAAACACATGCACATTCCTATGTGTTTGTTCCTAAGTACAAAGTTTACAGATAGAAAGTACTCACTACTTCAAGAAATAAAGTATGTTATATTCTTTATTAGATGAAAATGCATATTTATATTACAATCACACATACACACAAGCTATAAATATACACACAAAGAGATAGAATAATGTTAGAGACTAGATCATATGATGATATATTATTGACATTTATAGTATATTTTTATATATATAGATAATACTAGCAAAAAAATAAATTGAAAGTGAATGTAACTGTATTTTCAGTGAATTTTCGACTCTTCAATTACATAACTGCTCTTTTTCTCTCTCACTCTGTGTGTGTGTGTGTTTCCCCAGAAGTGTCACAGCTGGATGTTTGAAACCAATCAATGAACAACTAAAAAATTAACTAAAATCTAGGTTGGTGATTTAGCAGAATTATTTGAATGTAGGGCAAAATGCCTTGCATAGTTCGTTTTGGCTTATTTTGTTCTGAGATCGCTGATCTGGCTCCCAGGTAACTTTGATGGAGTTCACTCCGCTGTAAGCATTCAGGTGATATCTCCAGTTTGTGTGTAAATGCTTCCTTTCCCACGTACCGGTCTCAGCAGTCAAGAAAGGAAAAACAAATGATGTATGTTGTCCTTTCCTTCCCTGAGTAAATAGTAAAAAAAAGTTGGTGGGGAGCTGCCCTTTCCTCCCTGACTAGAGGCACACAGTTCAGTTTCTACTAAAATAAATCCTGGTTATTTTTTTATACATTCTTAAACTGTTGTCTACAAATGGATATTGTCTTAAACATTGACACTCTTATACATTATTATGACAAAATCATACATACACATTTAAACACTTGGACACATGCAGATCTATGTAAACAAAACTCTTTTAACTTGTACTTATGTCACAATGACACTAGAGTTCCATTACTAAGGCAGTGAGCTGGCAGAATTGCTAGCCTGCTGGACAAAATAAATGCTTAGCAGTATTTTGCTTGTTACTACATCCTGAGTTCAAATTCTGCCAAGGTCGATAAACTAAGTACCAGAGAAACACTGGGGTCATTGTAATTGACTAGCCCCTTCACCCAAAATTTCAGATCTTGTGCCTTTAGTACAAAGGACCACCGCCGCCACCAGATGCAAAATCTTGTTGCCCCATAACATCTCAGGTTGAGACTTGGGTGTAACTCATATGAATTAAAGCTAAACCAAGACAAATAATAATAATGATGATGATGGTGATGACGATGATGACGATAATAATAATAATAATAATGATGATGATGATGATGATAATACAAATCATTGATGTAGCCAAACCAAATGACATGAATGTTGTGAGAAAAGAGGTTGAAAAAATCACCAAGTACTCTGAATTGAAAGTGGTAATGATGGCAAGATTGTATGAAATGCGAGAAGGTAATGTAAAAGTGATACCAGTGGTGATCAGCGCATTGGGCTCAATTCCATTGAAACTTCAAGACTTCTCAAGGCAACTGGAAATCCCATGCAAGATTGATGTCTTGCAAAAAGCAGCCTTATTGGACACAGTGCACATCTTAAGGAAAGTATTATCTGTCTGAGGTCCTTGTTGTGACTGAGATGACTAAAGACTCCAGTGCATTTTTACCTACATTGTGTTACAAAGGAATAATAATAATCCTTTCTACTAAAGGTACAAGGCCTGAAATTTTGCAGGAGGGTCCTATTCGATTACATTGACCCCAGTGTTTCATTAGTACTTAATTTATCAACTCCAAAAGGATGAAAGGCAAAGTTGACCTCGGCAGAATTTGATCTCAGAACATAGCAACGGGCAAAATACTGCTAAACATTTTGCCTGGTATGCTATGAAGGTCTGACAAAATCAAGATAATGATAATGATGAAGTGACTGAACTATAATGAAAATAAGGCACACTAATAGACAAAGGAATTTTTTGATTAACTAAGGAAATGCAACAGGCATAGAAAGAAGGCCCAATGTCTCTCCTGATAAATCCAGGAGAGAGGGGGGGGGGGAGAAAGAGCAATGAACACACCTCTGACCAGCTTCTCTGCAATACTATCTCACTCACCCATTCACTCTGTCAGCATTATATTGTTTTTCAATGTCAAGAATGCAGCAAAACCAGAAAGTGAAGAGAGAGGAGAAAAGAAAAGAGCAGGGATAAGAGAAGTGTGAGGGGGAGAAGGAAGAGATGAAATAACAGTAGCTGCCTGGGAAACTGATTAAGGAAAAAGGCAGTGGTTGACCTAATTTGATTAGAAAATTGATATTTATGTAGTATATATAAATTTTATCTGTAATGTGGAAGTAATGCATATGAAAGACAGACAGACAGAAAAGTAGAGAGAGAGAGAGAGAGAGAGAGAGAGGAGAAGAACGTAAAAGACGAAATCACTTTTATATATGTTTTAGAGAAATTGATATACAAGTTACATTAAAAATTATTTTGACTAAATGAAAGTAATAAAAATAAATTATCTAAATACACATCACAAAAACTAATGAAGTAAAGCAATAAAAATATCTAGCTTTAAGGATGGGTGCAATCAAATTCACCCCCACCACTTGACATTTTTACATACACCCAAAGTAAGAAATTACTAGTGAAAATAACAATTTAATCAATATACTGAATATGAGAATTATTTAGTTATTTATAGATTATTATTATTATTTATGTAAATAAAAAAAGTTATTTAAATGGTATATAGGTATTCATATATAAAAACAAATCAACTTTACGTTCAAACTATCAACTGGAAAAAGAAAAGACAATAAAAATTAAGTTTTTATTTTATTTACTTAAGATGAAGATGAATGATCCACAGAATGGGGTGAGGAGACTTCGGTAAATCATTATATGATCCCTGTTAATTAATATTGTCTGCAGTATGTTCATATTACTAGTTATCCAAGAAAATTCAAACTGTAGTTAAGACACATGATTTTTTTTTTTTGTCCTAGATACTCTCACATTATTAACAATGAATGGATTCCCTACTACTACTACTAATAATAATGATGATAATAAATAATGATGATGGTGAGAATGTTATTGTTATTATTATTATAGTACAAAGCCAGCAATTTTGAAGAGAAGGGAAGTCAATTACATGAACCTCAGTTCCTGACTGGTACTTTATTTTATTGATATGGAAAGGAGGCAAGGCAAAGATGACCTCCATAGGATTTGAAGTGTCAGTTTGTTACTTTTAATAATAGTTTCTAATTTAGGCACAAGGCCGGCAATTTTGATGAGAGGGTATTGATTACATTGACTCCAATACTTGACTGATATTTACTTCATTGACTACGAAAGGGTGAAAGGTAAAGTTGAACTCAGTGAAATTTGCATTCAGGACATGAAAATTCCGAACAAATATGCAAAGCATTTCTTCCAACACTAATTATTCTACTAATCAACTGACCTCAATACAATATGATGATTGTGACAAAATTGTAATATCTGCATTGATATGAATAAATAAACATAGTACAACTGACTTAAAAACATATTTTTCAGATGATCCAGTTTAAACGGAAGGAACAAAGAAAAATAAAGAGATTCTATAAAAGAACTTTACATGAATCTCTATAAAAAAGGTGAGAAATTGGCATAATAATGTTCTGAATATATTTATCTTTTCATGAAAAATCTTTTTTTTTTTTTTCCTTTTTTGTTGAGAGATATATGGTTGATTGAATCACCTACAGTATATTACTACTACTAATATTGAATTTGGAAGGGCGAAAGGCAAAATTGAACTTAAAACTATGAACTATTAAACATGTTTTGTAAAGTATCAAATTTGGCTCTCAACAATGTCTCAATAGAAAAAAGGCAGTTAAAGGACTCGGGTAAAATTGAAAGCAGGAAGTGCTAAAGCTGCAGGTATGTTAAGGCATGTGTGGGAAAATGTGAAAAAAAAACCAAAACAAATTCTATATAACCATTTTGTGTAAGACATGATTAGTGAAATGAGTAGCTGTGCACAGTTACCTACCATCCTACATAATTTGATACGGTCAGGATCATGAAGAGGACCTTTCCAATCAGCAATGATATCAGAATCCATTGTAAAAATATCTTCAATAACAGTTGTGAGCTGTAAAAAAATGCCCTTCATAGTCTGTAACTACTATTCCTATATAAACCAACTGACTTGTGTTGTAGCACTTAACATCAACAACTGGCATGTAATCCACATGTTTATTGCTTCTACAGTGAAGTAGATCATCAGACAATGGAAGATAGTGTTTTTTCAATGTTACACAATAACATTGTGACATGTGAGAGATAACAAATAGATTTTTTTTCCTTTCAATTAATCCTCTTCATTTTTCAAGATAAGTGGCAAAATAGCAGTGGTATTTCCTTATAACTCATTTGACAGCTCTATCAGTTTACATAGATTGTGAGTATTAGTGCATTCGGTCATAGTAACAAGTGATATAAATAAAATGAAACAAGACTATAACTAGAATACTAGAAGACAACTACAAGTAAAGCAACTGAGTATAGTTTAGTAGATGTGTAACAGTGAGATGTTTACAGGAAGAACGATGGTACCACATATTAGGTGGTGTTGATCAAGCAACATAACACTCTGAGTGAAAGAGATGACTACACTAAACTCTATTAATAACTACAGGAAACTATCATCAGTCAATCAATTCAGTCAACCAACAAGCCAGCCAACCAACCAGTAGGATTTGGTGATGTGGTAAAATATATAATAAAATCATTTGATTTTAACAGGATTATTCTAAGAATATTATTTATAATTAAGGTTGGTGAGAGAGAGGGAGAAAGGGAAATAAAAAGAACAATGATATTAGAAACAGCAATTTTTTCTTTCTCAAATTGAACAAATAAATCTAAACAGATTTTATTTAAGTCATACAGACAGATTATTATCAAAGAGGAGCAGATACCTACTTAAATAAAAACTCATGAACATAAATGAAATGACATATATAAAGATGCAAATAAATCTGAGTAATTCATTAATAGAAAAATAGAGAGAAGAATAAAATGCAGAATGGAAGTTTTAATATCTGACATTTCTAGTTTTTTGTTCTTGTTTGTTTATAGACTTAAGTAGATTTATCCATGATGTCAATAGCTACTGAATCCATATGATCTCTAGTTTACACAACAGCAGTAGCAACAACAATATGACATTTGCTATTTAGCAATAAGAAACCTCTCAAATTAGTATTAAACTAGTTGTATTCAGTTTATGATATAAATCCAATAAATTAATTAAAAAAAACAAACAGTAAGATTGGAAATTGAATAATACACATCTCAGAAGAGGTAAAACATTTTAACAACAGCAGCTATTGTCTATCTGAATAAAAGTTCTGTACTAGAGTAATAAAACTGTAAGGTGTTAAGTGGAACAATAAAAGCTGGATTATACAAACATTTTACTAAAGGAAAATACAACCACTGAGAGAATCCATTAGAGTTTTCAAACAATTAAAACCTCAGCTAAAAGACAGGGTGATGTCATTAAACAATTTAAGCTGTCTTTTGATATCATTACACTTGCTTTCCAACAACGAATGCCTTAATTCCAACTGTTATTTCTTATTTTTAAAAAAAATTTGTTAGAATCTGAGGCAAAATCAGATTAAGTTTTAGCTTCAAACTGAGTTTTATCAAGTTATTTGATATTATTTAGCATCATGAAATATCATAAAAGAAATTTGTATAAGTCAATAACTAAGGCCACAGGCTAAGTTCACACAAACAATTGCAGATGTTCATTAGAAAAAAAATCAAAAATAATTCTAAGAAACAATAAAAGAAAGATACTAATCTAGTAATACAATTCATTTCAGACAGAAAATGAAAGTAATGTTTTTACAATAAAATATTCTTAATTTTATTTTTCACATATTGATGAATGATTAGTATCTTTGCATAAACTGATATATATCTAAAGTCTGATTCTATTATTGGATATATCTGGTTATAGGGTGAAATAAGTACATTTCTCAAATTACTAATTATTTCAATTCCATGTAGCATCTATTCATTATAATCATTGGCTTTTTCTCTTATTTTGTTTATATATATATATATATATATATATATATATATATATATATATATATATATATATATATATATAGCGAGAGAGAACAGAGAGATACATATATTTCTTTCCTTTCCTGAGCATCCAATAACACAGTACTTGTTCCATGTCCTCGCGTTGTTTTTTCTTGCTTGTTCTTGTTTAGATTGACTATATATATATATATATATATATATATATATATATATATATATATATATATATATATATATATACATACATACATACACATATATATACATACACATATATATACATACATATATACACATATATACATATACATACATAAATACATACATACATACATATATAACTAATTTAGAGACGAACCACCACTCTACAACTCAGTCAACTAAGTGGTGGTTCATCTCTAAATTAGTTATATACATATATATTATATATTACGAAATCTGGTGCAATATTATACCGATTTTTGCCTGTAAGGTTGGAATAAGTTTTTATTCCCTAATATTATTACTATAATACTTTAAATACACACACACACATATATATATACATACATACATATACATACATACATACATATACACATTGGTAAGAAAGCATATTTGAGTAGGTAAATAAACATAAATATAATAAGTTTGCATTTTTGAGCTAAAAGAAAAACTGAATAAATATGACATGAAAATTGTATATCAATTTAAAAAAGAGACATTATAGGTAACTAGTTTTTAAAAGTTATACAAGACACTTACCCGCCGGGCTTTGGTGACCAGATAAGAAGTCCGATTCATTTCTGATATAGTTTTCTGTGACTGACTTTGAGGTAATTTCCCCTGCAGAAATTCTTTCATAGCTTCTGATGAAAGCGTGCTACCACCTAAGGTGGAAAGATAAAGAGTCAGTAATATACTGTCTAGCAAACAGAATAGTCTAAACACAAACTAGAGCACAAAGAAAATAAATATTCTAATATGAAAAATAAACTAACCCTATATTACATGGAAAAATGCGAGCAAGAGAAATAATGTTCTTAAGATTATAAACCTGGAAAATTACAGGACAAGTTATTACACTTGGAAAAGTTCAGGACAACTTATTACATCTGGTAAAGTACAGAACAAGAAAATTTTTACTTAAGATATTGCAGCTAAGGATAAAATTTCAAATAAAGTATTTAGATTTAGAAAATATTAGCTTTTATTAAACCTAAACATTTTATTACAAGTTATAACTTCTATTTGTTATGACTTGTTGCTTCTATTAAAGATAAAAAATAACTCAATTAAAATATTTTTTACATGTTAATAAAATTCATTTTTTTAATTATTGATTAATAATTATAAATTTGAAAATAGGTTATAAAAAATAATAGTAGTAGATAATTAGTACAATAAATAAAATAATACAAAAATTAGTTACATATTAAAGTAAAATCTACTTATAACAACAAATTCATAGTAAAATTTGCTTGAGTTATTGTCTAAGTTATTGGCCAAGTCTTCACATTTTTAGTCTTGACCCAATGCCTATTCTTTTTTTTTATATAATTATACTTTGCACTAAACTTTAGCTATATTGGTACTTCTGGCACTAATTTTTAAAGTATTCTAGCGTGTCGATATTTGATGGTACCTTTTTTAATTGTAATGTTACTTTGTAAATTAAAATCAAGTAATTTTTAATATTCAGATTTTATCCTTAGCTGTAATATTTTAATATTTTAAGTAATTTTTTCTTGTTCTGTACTTCACCAGATGTAATAAGTTGTCCTGAACTTTTCCAAGTGTAATAATTTGTCCTGTAATTTTCCAGGTTTATAATCTTAAGAATATTATTTCTCTTGCTCACATTTTCCCATGTAATATAGGGTTAGTTTATTTTTCATATTTTTTCATATTTTTCATAGAATATTTAGAAAGTGATACAAATGGAAAGAATAGTATTGAAGAATTCATTTCTCTTCCACCCTGTATATTGCATCAGTCTCATTTACTGACCATGGCCTGATACATTTATTTAAAGATAAAAACAGAATTTGAAGCATTAGCATTGTTATTACTAAACAGCAACTATCTTATAACTTGTGAATCTATCAACAAGTAACTAAGTTATGAAATGCCAGGTGTGGAGACATGTGTCTGGAAATGGAGAAGAACCATTGATTGAATTGTTACATAAACAGAGTCTATCACCAAGAATTCTAGAATATGAAATTGAGAGAGAGAGAGGAGTTAAAATGTACTGAAAACTATCCTAACAGTTTATTTCTTCTACCTGCTAATGAAATATTTGTCAATTAGTTATACATATGTATCTCTCCAAAGTATTTATTTTCAACTAGGAAACTGAGTGATTCAGGAATATCTTTGCATCTTTGGCGATCAAAATACAAACTAAACACTTATTTCTCACTAGGTTGGATATCTTGAATATACATAAGGACAGTTTAGGTTCTTTCATTAAAACAGATATTAGAATCAGATGAAACTAAGAACTACAATTTTGAGCTGTAAACAATAAAAATACCCTTTTCCCCACCCTAACAACAAAATTATTTCCAAAAAATATAAAAGAAATATTGATTGATTACCCAAATCAGATTTTGGTCTTGGTCTTGAGATTGTAGACTCACGATGTTCTCGCAAATGTCTGGGATCAAAATAGCTTGCAACCTGTTTGACATGTTGAGGCCAATGGACATTAATATCTGATTTCGGTCGTTCACGACTTGATACAGAATGCTTTCGATGAATAACTTCATGAGAATTTTCAGAAATCATCTAGAGAAAAACATGAAAATTGTAATCAATATCTATGTTAAAAATCTGGTGAAATTCAGTACAGTTTTGAAGTAAATAGTAAACAAATAATAAGAAGATTGTTTCTGATATAAGCATAAGGTCAGAAATTGGGAAAAGGAAGTTAGTTAAATCAACCTAAGTACTTGACTGTGCTTTATTTTATCAATCTCATTAGGAATGAAATTCAAAATCATAAACAGCTGGAAACAAACTCTAATAATTCTACAAATTCATTGACAACAACAATAATGGTATTTTCTGATACAGATATAAGGCCTGAAATGTTGGTAGCTGATTAGTCAATACCATTGACCCCAGAGGGATGAAAGACAAAGTTGATCTCAGTGAGATCTGAACTCAGAATGTAAACTGTCAGGATAAATACTGCAACACATTTGCCAATTCACCACTCTTAATAATTGTTTCTAAATCAGGTACATAGGCAACTGTTAAACCAGCTGACTCTTCTATTTGTTTCAGTGAGTAAATTGCAGCAAGGCTGGCCTATAACCTTGAAGGGGTTAAGTCAATCAATACCAACCCCAGTACTTTTTAACTTTGGTACTTATTTCAATGATCTTCATTTGTAGCACAGCTAAAGAACAGAATATAAACTTAAACACTGTTTTTTCAAAACAGACATGTACACATATATGTATGTATATGATGGACTTCCTCGCAGTTTCTGATTATCAGTTTTGCTCATAGGGCATTGTTCAGCCCAAGGTACCAAGCTTTGGGACTGAACCCAAGACTATATGGATGCAAAATATTTTTGAAAATATTGGTCATGATCATTCACCAAAGAAATTTCTCTACCATATATATATATATATATATATATATATATATATATATATATATATATATATATATATATAAAGAAAACTATCAATATTTTCATTAACATAATTCAAACTAATTTTATTGCATTTTTATTACAAAATAATAAGGGTTTCTAACTTTAGCACAAAATATAGTGAGAAGCAGATTGGAAATGAACAATACAATGGCCCTAGTAATATTTATTGACTTACCCCCTCCTCCTCCTTCATGCACCCAATCCCGCTAAAAAAAGGTATTCCAAAAAATGAAAAAAAAAAGTAGATTGCATATTTACTTGCTCATTTCCCAAAGTGACATCAACAACTTTAAAATCATATCCATCTCTCCTTTCTTTTTCCTTTCCTATTTTCCATTGATATACCTAAAGAAGAAGAGAACACAAAACACAGATAGTCAAAAAACTGAGAGAATAATGCAAATAAGGATTTCTCATGCCATAAAAAAAATGGTATATAACATAAATTAAGTATAATGATCCAGCACTTTTTTAAATGCAAAGTAGGTTTTACTGTACCCCTAAGTTGTGTTTGTGTGTGTTTATGCAATATGTAAGGGGAAAAAACTGAAGCAGATATAGTTCAGAGATTATATCTCAGGGAAGTATTTTTTTTATGCTTTAAAAGTAGAATCAATAATAAAAATATGATTTGGAGAAATAAATGATTCAACCAAATATTTTTTTATTAATATATATTTATGATTGTTCTATTTTAGACAATAGAAATATTTAGATATGTAAAATTTTAATTTCAAATGTTTATATACACATTATATATGAGCATTTGTATTTAGCGTGTATGGGGAGGCACATATGTGTACGTTCAGCTAGATACTCAAAATACAATTGAAACAAATTCTCTGAAAGCTTTTATGTAAAAGATTTTGGCATGGTTGCAAGCATGGCTGAGTGATGATGAAGTTCACTTCACAATCACATGGTTCCAGGTTTGATTCCATTCTCTAACATCTTTTTTACAATTGTCTTCTATTATAGCTGTAAGTCAACCAATATCTTGTGGGTTAAATTTTATCAATGAAAACTACACAAAAGTTTGATGATGCTAGTGTGTATATACATACACACCAACAAACTTTTGCACAGTTTGTGTGTGTGTGTGTGTATACAGTTGTATGTTTGTGATTATGCTTACATGAGTCTTAAACACAAGTGTTATTTATATTTGTGTCTTTTCGTAGCTTGTAACTTAGTCATCTGAGAAACTGGTTTTGATAAAATATGTACCAAACTGAAATAAGAAATGCCCCAGTATGATCGCTTTTCAGTGACTGAAACCACTAAAAAAGAAATAAAAAATTGAATAAAACAACTATTATTATTTGGTGTGCTCGTTAGCACACAAGGCAAAATGCTTAGCAGCATTTGGCGAGCTCAACTTTATCTTTCATGCTTTTGGGGTCGATGAAATAAGTACCAGTTGAGCACTGGGGTTGATGTAATCAACTAACCACCTCCTCCAAAGTTTCAGGCCTTGTTCCCATAATAGAAAGAGTTAGCATGGTAGTGAGCTGGCAAAATCAACAGCACACTAGAAAAAAATGGTTAGTGGCATTTCTTTCACATTTATGTTCTGTGTTCAAATTCTGCATTTCATCCTTTTGGAGTCAATGAAGTAAGTAAAAAGGTTTATTATTGTTATTATTATTATCATTACGAAGGTAGTGAGCTTGCAGAATCGTTAACACACTGGATGAAATGCTTAGCGGTATTTCGCTCATTGTTATGTTCTGAGTTCAAATCCCGCCGGTGTTGACTTTGCCTTTTATCCTTTCAGGATCAGTTAAATAAGTACCAGTGAAACACTGGGGTTGAGGTTATCGACTAGTCCCTTCCCCCAAATCTCAGGCCTTGTGCCTATTGTAGAAAAGATTATTATTATTATTATTATTATTAAGAAAACTTTAAGACAGTGGTTTTATGGTATTTGGTTATGACTCTTTTTAGTTTTTGAGTTCAAATCCCACATAAGTCAACCTTGACAGTTATCCTTCCAAGGTCAATTAAGTATAAATTAGGTGCTGGGGTGTATATAATATAACCACCTGTTCCCATCAGACTAGAATACTGGCCTTGTGCCTGTTAAAAATTATTTTAAAGAATAAACTGCTAATACTGATGCATGCAATGGTTTAACAGTTTATCTTAAATTTCTTGTACCAAGAATAGAATTTAATAATAAAATATATAGCAACACACAAAAAAAGAAACCTGTCATGAATAAATAAATAAAAATTATTGCTCAGTGCATAAGCACCAAAGTTTTTGGATGTTGGAACTAATGAGAAATTTCAACATTCATGTTTTTTCTGAAAGTTATTAGCAACTTATCTAAAGAAGGGGAAATAAGTTTATGCAAGAGTCAAAAGCAGCTAATGAACTTACTCACCACTCATTTATTTAAAAATGCTTGCACCTATACCCAGTGTAGCATCAAGTACTACATCAGTTAAAGAAGAATTGATTCTTGGATCAAACTGACTGAACTATATCCAGAAGAGTCACTAAAAGAATTACCCAGGACCATGTGTTGTATGAAAATTTAATAGTAAAGTGAATGCTAGCACACTGGATGGAGTATGCAAAGAAATTTTAATTCTTTAATATTACAACCTTAGAAGGTGGCAAAATAGCAGAAATATTTACATGCCAGGCAAAAGGTTTAGTGACATTGAGTCCATCTTTATGTTCTGAGATCAAATTCCACCAGGGCTGACTTTGCCTTTCATATTTCTTAGGTCAATAAAATAAGTACTTGTTGAACACAGGGATCAATGTAATCGACTTACCCACTCCCCAAAGTTGCTGGCCTTGTGCCAAAATATGAAACCAATATTACAACCTTAGTGATGTGAGCATTCAATATTTAAATGACTAATTCTAGTAAAAAAAAAAACGTGGGGTGGGAGTAGATAGGATGGGGGTGGGTGGACAACACCAAAGTTTAATTTATCTCATCTTTAGCAGTATGGTAACAACTCCAGATATGTTTTAGTCTTATTAGACCTCATCAACATCATTTAATTTAATTGTGACTGATAGATGTTAACTAGAGAGCTTTAAAACTCTTTTTTCTATTTTAAACAAACACTGTGTGGTAAAGCAACTTTAAAAAAAGCAGGGTTGGAAAACTTCAGTGGGATACTCATTGCATGAAAACTTAAAAGTAGTTTGCAATAGTGTTATACTTAAGCTTTATGTATCCTGTCAAAATTGTCCTCCATCTTTTGTTTTAGAGTCATATATATATTGAAGGGATGAGACTAAAGCTACATTAATAAATATGCCTTAACATTATCTTTTAAAAAATAATGTTTTATAGTAATTCTCATGAGTGTTTGAATAAGATAATTTATTGGATAAAATTTAGATACACTCACTGGAACTAGCTGGTAATTATAATATAATGAAATTATTATATGTAACAATTTTTTCAATGACCTTACCAATAACTAAACAAATCTAAACAAATCCACTGCTAATATTATTATTATTAATAAGGTGACAAAAAGGCAGAATTGTTAGCATGCCAGGCAAAATGCTGAGCAGCATTTTGTCTGTCTTTGCATTCTGAGTTCAAATTTCACTGTGGTAGATTTTTTCCTTTCATTCTTTTGGGGTCAATAAAATGACTGGGATCAATGTAATTCACCTAGTTCCTCCCACATAATTTCCGGCCTTATGCCAAAATCTGAAGCCAATATTATTATTATTAATAAGGTGGTGAGCTGACAGAATCATTAGCATGCTGGGCAAAATGCTTAACAGCATTTCGTCCTTTTTGTGTTCTGAGTTCAAATTCCACCAATTTGAACTTTGTCTTTCATCCTTCTGGGGTAAAAAAAAATAAGTACCAGTTATACACTGGGACAATGTAATTGACTAAATCCCCACCCCCAAATTTGTTGGCCTTATGCAAAAAACTGAAACTAATTTTATTATTATTAACTGGAATTTAATTAAAAAAATATATATAAAAGCAAATTGAATGATACTATTTGTTACAATAACAGAAGTTTTGATAATTGATGGTAGAGGCTATGTCTGTCACACATAATTATTGGTTAAGCAGGAATATAAAGAAGAGGAAGAACTCTGAAAGTAAACTTAAGTTTTGACTGGTCACTTTTCATAGTGTCAGGATGCAGACATTGATAAATCACTCCTTACATGATTATAATACATGAATGGACACAGTATTACATAAAAAGTTACAAAATACATTATGAAGACAACACTTCATACTGTTCTAATAGAGAGACATTGGTTGGTATTTCTCTACATGTCTAAAAGTATACCAGCATGAACTAATTAGTCACTCTTTATGCATCAGCTACCTGAACTGCTGAACTAGTGAGGAATCTACTATGCAGTCACTCAACCTGCAAGAAATGGCAGCTGAAATTCACATTATTGCCTGAATAAAATGACATGGTCTTGGGTAATTTTTTTTAGTGATTATTCTGGGTGTAGTTCAGTCAGTCTGATCCATGAATCAATTCTTCTTTAGCTGATTTAGTACTTGGTTATTTTCTTTTAGGTCTTTAATGTTGCACTGAGTACAGATGCAAGCATTTTTGAATAAATGTAAGCCCTGAGTGGTGAATAAGTTCATTAGCTACTTTTGATTCTCAAGTAAATTTATTTCCCCTTCTTTAGATAAGTTGCTAATAACTTTCAGAAAAATATAAAGAGAAATAGCTTGAATACAGTTCTATATTTAAGAGATGAGGAATTATGTGCATTATTTACATTATTTACATTCAACGGATTGTGACAAATAGTTTGTTACTCTTTTGCAATTTAATTTTTTTTTTAGTTTATCTTTTTGTTAGGAATACTGAAAGGTGTAGAGATGATAAGTGTCAGTTATTTATTTAATTGTTCTTCCAGTTCAAGTTATTACATAATCACAAGCATAGAAATAGACCAATAAAGCAATTTATTTCAAGCAGCTGGAAATTTTTATAGAAAAAATTTCATAGGCATAGTCATGGCTATGTGGTAAGAAGTTTGCTTCCCAACCACATGGTTCCAGGTTCAGTCCCACTGTGTGGCACATTGGGCAAGTGTCTTCTATGACAGCCATAGGCTGACCAAAGCTTTGTGAGTGGATTTGGTAGACAGAAACTGAAAGAAACCCCAACCATCCTAGCATGGAAAACAAACATTAAAGGATGATGATGATGAGTAAGAAGACCATCATGTATATATGTGTGTATGTGTGTCTTTGTGTCTGTGTTTGTCCCCACACCCACTGCTTGGCAACTGATGTTGGTGTGTTTATGTCCCTGTAACTCAGCAGTTCACCAGAAGAGACCAAAAGAAAAAGTACCAGGCTTAAAAAAATAATTACTAATGTCGATTCATTTGACTAAAATTCTTCAAGGCAGTGCCTCAGCATGGCCACAGTCTAATGACTGAAACAAGTAAAAGATAAAAGATAAAACAAGAATCCCTTCCCCGACCAAAAACCTCACAAAAGAATAATTCAGTCAAATGCTAAAATTATTCTCATTCAACTAGACTTAGATAGGAGAAAAAAAGAGAGATGAGGAGGAGAAAATGAGACAGAAAGAAGAGTGAGAGAGGGAGGAGAAATAGAGAGAGAATTGAAAGTGGGAGATGCGAGAATGACAAATATTTCTGTGAATATTATGTTTCCATTTATCCAGAGCTCCAGAGCTCAACATCATTGTAGATTTTAGATTAGTTTTCAAACAAATGCATCACAGTGGTAGCAGTGGTTGTAACAATATCATCCACATTATTATTTTTCTTATCATTATTATTTATAGTAGTAGTACAGGTGCATATATTCAAAAGATGAGTTTTGTTGGGGAAAAATACAAAGCAGCAATGAATCAACCAACCAGACTAGTAACTATTGCATAACAATTGACTCACTAAGTTTAATTCCATCTTTCACAAATGGGAAAGAACAAACAGTTGTTGGTTAGGTTCTCTGCTTATATTTTACTACCACACATATACCATCACTCTCATCACATATTAGATAAAACCATTTTTCTTTTAGCAATGAAGGATTCACACACACACAATACACATGTGCACAGGTGTGGCTGTGTGGTAAGAAGCTTGCTTCCCAGCTACATGGTTCCAGGTTCACTGCCACTGTGTGGCACCTTGGGCAAGTATCTTCTACTATAGCCTCAGTGGGCATTGCCTGAAGATTGCGATAATGCACCAAATGTGCTAAAAAATACTGAGATGCTTTCATCACATGAAACTAATAGTAACACATAAAGACATATACTATGTTTATTAAATTATATATATATATATATATATATATATATATATATATATATATATATAAAAATATATATATATATATATATATATATATATATATATATATATATATATACATACACATATGTAGTGCTAGCATTAGAAAAAAAGAAAGCAAGAATGCCGCCACATGTACATACTTACACACACCTTAATAACTTTCTAACACAATATCTATATCTTTAATTAGTATTTAAAGACACTTCGCACACACCCACACCCACACCCAACACATTTAAGATCCTTATAAAAACTGCAAACCCTTTTCTTTATCCACCCCACAATTATAAAGACCCCAGCCTAAGGAGAAATTCAGTGGATAAAATAAATATAACTATCCACCTTACTCAATACAGTAAGTTCTATATCAGATGTTTGCATTATGTAAAATATATCTTAATATACTTTACAACTCTTACATTATGACCCACACTCCCATCATTGTTTTACATATTTTCTCAATGATAGAAATGGGTTGGATGAGATTTTTTGGAGACAACATTCTATGGCCAGATGTACTTCTTTATGCAAGTTTGTAGCAGTGTTACTCCTGACCCCTAACGTTTTGCTGATATTCATTTACAGGTGACTAGACTGAAGCAACATGAAATAAAGTACCTTGCTCAGTATAAGAATTGAATCCATGATCAAGTGATGATGAGCCCTAATACCATTGCTACTATGCAATGTGTCCACACACGCACACACACATACACACACATATATATATATATATATATATATATATATATATATATATATATATATATATATATATATATAAAGCCCCAAAAATTTTTGAGTTAGTTTCAGTGTATTCTGCATCAGCTTATTGTTGAATGGTTACAAAGTTTTCTTAATCATGACATCTCAGGTTCAAACCCACTGCATGGTATTTGGGTAGGAGTCTTTTATTAATAGCCTCAATTTGGCCCAATCCTTGTGAGTGAGATTGAGCAAAAAATAAAAAAGAAATTCCCTTCATATGGATTGTACTGGTAATTCAAAAGTCCAGCATTGTCGCACACAAATTCTGCTCGAAATTACATTAATGAACTATGAGTCTTTGGAATACTCAACCACTTACTGCTAATTCAATGAGTATATAGTTTAGGTGATTGAACAACTGATTACTCATCATCAGAACTGGTGGAAAACTAATACCTTCTTTTATCTTTCACTTGCTGGGGCACTGCCTTGATGGGTCTTAGTCGAACAAGTCAACCCCAGTACATTTTTTTAAGCCTGGCACTCCTTCCATTGATGCCTTTTGCTGTCAAACAGTAGTGGTGGACACACACACACATATGATGGGCTTCTTTCAGTTTCTGTACCAAATCCATTCACAAGGTCTCAGTTGACCCGGGAATATAGTAGATGACACTTGCCCAAGGTGCCATGCAATGGGACTGAACTGGAACCATGTGGTTAGGAAGCAAACTTCTTACCCACACAGTCATACGTAGGCATAAAATACAATATGAATGATAAAAGCATTTTTATTTTGTGTCCATCTTTTCCTCATGTGATATTATACTTTTGTGTTCCAAAAACATTTAAAATATATAGCCTTTAATGATTTAAATATTTTCCAGAAATTAAATAATAAAAAACAATATATCATTGCAAATAACGATAACTTTTATTGCTACTGTATATAACAACAACAAGAATTATGACATACATGGAACAAAGATTAGTAGTTTTCTCTATGGCTAAGTAAGTGAAGTGGCACCCTTCACTTTTGCAGGTTCTTTCAGACTGATTAGTCAATGTGATTGACACTCTCTCAAAATGATGAGGCCAATGAGGTTGAGATTGAATCTGAACTTCAGTACATTGATGTCTGGAGAGGCAAGGGTTCTATCAGAGTGCTGTATTAGATCAAAATGACTGAGAATGCTCAAGCAGGGTCCATATGACCCTTGAGAGTCATCATCATCGTTTAACGTCTGCTTTCCATGCTAGCATGGGTTGGACGATTTGACTGAGGACTGGTGAAACCGGATGGCAACACCAGCCTCCAATCTGATTTGGCAGAGTTTCTACAGCTGGATGCCCTTCCTAACGCCAACCATTCAGAGAGTGTAGTGGGTGCTTTTACGTGTCACCCGCATGAAGGCCAGTCAGGCGGTACTGGCAACGGCCACGCTCAAAATGGTGTATTTTATGTGCCACCTGCACAAGAGCCAGTCCAGGGGCACTGGCAACGATCTCGCTCAAAAATCCTACGAAGGCCAGTCAGGCGGTACTGGCAACGGCCACGCTCAAAATGGTGTATTTTATGTGCCACCTGCACAAGAGCCAGTCCAGGGGCACTGGCAACGATCTCGCTCAAAAATCCTACGAAGGCCAGTCAGGCGGTACTGGCAACAGCCACGCTCAAAATGGTGTATTTTATGTGCCTTAAGATTTTGTTGTTAAAAATTATATGCAATAAATTTGCTATACTTCTACAATACATAAAATATTTTAACAAATTTTTTTAATAGAGTTCCTTATGATATCTAATTATGAAAATATAATAAGATTTTTTAAACATTAAGTGCCTATGAGAATCCACCCAAGTAAAATAATACTCAAAAGAGATACATACATACAACACATATATACATGTATATATATATATATATATATATATATATACACACACATACATATACTTATATATATATATATATACAAGAATAAGGGCAGGGAATCGTCAATTAATAATAGAATTAATAATTAACAATTTTTGCCAAGTAGTTCAGTATGAAAAAACCTTTATCGGTAAAACCATTTATCATCATAAATATACAGGGATTAGCATTGAGTTGCTTCTCCAACATACTGAAAATTTAGAAATAGCAGTCAAAGAACTACTGATTCTAAACTACAAATTTTTCTCTAAACGGATGCCGATATTTATGGCACACATATATATATATATATATATATATATTTTATAAGCATATACATGTATATACATAAGCATACAAACATACGTATATATGTACATATTTATGTATGTTTGCATCCACAGAGAGAGTTGGTGTATAAACAAGAAAACATATCAAGAACTCAATTAAAAGATCATTAAACTCCATGCTAATGGATCTTTAAGAGTAACACACACACACACACACACACACACACACACAGATACATATATAAAAATAATTGTGTCTCTTTAGTGCACATCATCTGTTTACCTAGACAGTAGAATTGCCCTTGCACAACATATAGATGGCTTTTAGGGAAGAGTGCATATAAGATTTTGCTGTTAAGTTTTGTGCACAATAAATTGGTTATACTTCTACAATACACAAAATATTTCAATAATTTTTATAGAATTTCTATTGATATTTAATTATAAGGATATAATAAATTTTTTTTAAACATCGAATGCCTATGGGTGTCCAGCTGAGCAAAATATGAATTAAGAGGGTCTGTAGGTGAAAAATGGTTGAGAATCACAGGTGAAAGGGATTAGAGGAGTGAGACTGAGATGGAATATAATAAGTAAGGATCTTGTGGGTCATTGGATGGCTGTAGATAGAGATGGTATGCAGCTAGCTGGTTTAGACATGTGAGCAGTAATCTAATGTGGATCAATCTTGAACAGAACAGATTTGTTTTTTTTAATGTAAAGAAGAAGCCTTAGTCTTTGAAACATAGTCAATATAAAATTATAGACATGTGTGTGCGTGATAGCTATGAAAAATCAAAAATTATGATGCCTAACATTTGGAGTGATAAAAAGTTTTTAACCATTTGTTAACCATGCTTCCTTAAAATTTACAGTGATTATTTTGGCACTATTGAAAGAGACCAGGTCATCCTATATCCATTTCAAAACTGTTTGTTAATTAAAACAGTATCCAATCCATGTCAGTATGGAGCATGGATATTAAATGATGATAATACTGAAGGTCTGAAGTGAGATGTTTCACTCACGTGTGTATGCTACTTTGGTGAGGAAAGTTTAAAAGGAATGGAAAGTGATATCATTTGCACAAGTAGGTGTGTCTTGTAAGAAGTGATAGTAAGAAGGTCAAATGTAAATGCTATAAAGCATTCTGTGAATCAATATTATTTTTACACATTAGTATGGACTAGACCTCCCACATGACTACTACAGAGAATAGAAAGGCAGAAGGTTGAGGACAAAGCTCTGATTGACATTAGTTCATATGTTAAATTTCTGGCAGAGATAATGGATCATACTGACTAACTTCAATACAGTCATGCATTGCACAAATATTTCACAGTGATGATATAATATCATCATGAATATTGATGATACATTGGTACAAGGACTCAATATATTAGGAGAGGCATAGTCAACTGGACTGATGCCAATTTATATCTGATTATTGATTCTAAAGGAACAATGAAAAGTGAAATTGTATATATAGAGAAAAATAAACTATCCCAAGCCTATCTGCTTGCCTGCCCCACAATTTTTTTCAGAGAAGTGAGGAGACACGCTATTTACTTACTATCTGATGAGTCAGTTTCTTGATTTTCCATGACTGGTAAACCTAACAATGCATTTCTTATTGATAAGACTGCAACAATGCAGTCTTATTGATTTCCACTTAAAACTGAAAGGACCAAGCTGTACCTACAAAAGCTGAAATCAGTACTGCAAGCCAATAAAGTGCAGTGTCAATAGTACATATTTATAACTAAATGGATTGGGCCATTAACTGTTAAGCATTTTGGTCATGGACACAGAACTATGACATTGACAGAAGACAAACGGATGACTTCTCAATTGCCTAATAATATCTAACAAGTGATTTGTTTTCACTTCATTATGCTATCTAAATATTATTATTCAATGTAACTTGTGCTGCTCTTAGAATCTTCTTCTATGAGTCTTTGCTATTTAAAAGCTTATAGTTAGTGACTTTTATATATAAATATTGATTTCTTTTATTTAAGTAAAAGTTTAATATCTATTTTTTAGTATGGAAGTTGGTTGATTGAATTAAACCAAAGTTGATGGATCAGGTCATGAATGTCATGGAGAGGGTCATTGTCCAAATAATTAGGGAGAGAGTTAGTTTAGACAAAATGCAGTTTGGGTTCATGCCAGGGAAAAGCACCACTGATGCTATATTTCTGGTAAGACAGCTGCAGGAGAAATACCTAGCCAAAGATGAGCCTCTGCACCTGGCTTTCGTTGACAGGGAGAAAGCCTTTGACAGGGTCCCCTGATCCCTTATCTGGTGATCAATGTGGAAACTAGGGATAGATGAGTGGTTAGTGAGAGCTGTACAAACCATGTACAGGGATGCTGTCAGTGAGGTGAGGGTTGGCAATGAGTATAGTGAAGAATTTCAAGTAGGGGTCCACCAAGGATCAAACCTCAGCCCCCTCTTATTCATCATAGTCCTCCAGGCAATAACACAGGAATTCAAGACAGGATGCCCCTGGGAGCTCCTCTATGCTGATGACTTTGCTCTAATAGCTGAGTTACTATCAGAACTAGAAGAGAAGTTTCAGGTATGGAAGCACGGTTTAGAATCAAAGGGCCTTAGAGTTAATCTAGCAAAAACCAAAGTCTTAATAAGTAGGAAGGCAGACAAATCACAAACCCCTTCAGGTAGATGGCCCTGTTCGATCTGTAGAAAAGGTGTAGTTAGAAACTCCATAAAATGTACCCAATGTAAGCTATGGACACATAAAGAGGTACAGCAATATCAAAGGAAAGCAAACTGGGAAGATAGTTTTTTTTGTGTGGCAAATGCTCAGGGGCAATAAATACTGAAAATGTGCAGAAAACAGATTCCGCCACATGTCAGGGGGGAAAACTAGAAGTAGTTGATAGCTTCCATTACCTAGGTGACTAAGTCAGTAGCAGGGATGGATGCTCTGAGAGTGTAGCTGCTAGAATAAGGATAGCCGGGGCAAACTTCAGAGAGCTCCTACCTCTGCTGGTGACAAAGGGCCTCTCACTCAGAGTAACAGGTAGACTGTATGACGCATGTGTGCGAACAGCCATGCTACATGGCAGTGAAACATGGGCCATGACTGTTGAGGACATGCATAAACTTGCAAGAAATGAAGCTAGTATGCTTTGCTGGATGTATAATGCCAGTGTGCATACATGACAGACTGTAAGTGCTCTGAGAGAAAAGTTGGACGTAAGAAGCATCAGATGTGGTGTGCAAGTGTGATGACTGCACACCACATCTGATGCTTCTGGTATGGTCATGTGTTATGTATGGATGAGGACAGCTGTGTGAAAAAGTGTCACATCCTAACAGAAGAGGGAACTTGTGGAAAAGGTAGACTCAGGAAGACCTGGGATGTAGTGGTGAAGCATGACCTTTGAATGTTGGGCCTCACGGAGGTGATGATAAGTGACCAAGACCTTTGGAGATATGCTATGCTTGAGAAGACCTGGGAAGCCAAGTGAGACTAACCATGGCCTATGCCAGTGCAGCATAACTGGCCGATTTAAGAGTACCCTTCAATCATTGAGCAATAAGCTGTGCTTGTGAAGACCTGTTGAGTCAAGTGAAGTCATTGTCATGGCTGATGCCAAAACTGCCTACTGCCTGACTGGCACATAAAAAGCACCATTTGAACATGGTCGATGCCAGTGCCGCCTGACTGGTCCTGTGCCAGCGGCACGTAAAATGCACCATTTAAGTGTGGCTGACGCCAGTACTGCCTGTCTGGCCCTCATACTGGTGGCACAGAAAAGCACCCACTACACTCTCAAAATGGTTGGCATTAGGAAGGGCATCCAGCTGTAAAAACTTTGTCAGATCAGATTGGAGCCTGGTACAGCCTTCTGGTTTGCCAGTCCTCAGTCAAACTGTCCAACCATGCCAGTTTGGAAAGTAGATGTTAAATGATAATGATGATAATTACTTATTTATTAACCCCACAAGGTTGTCTTTTTGTATAATTTGTATATACAAATATTAAAATTTGTTTATATCTTACATATCAGTCTGTGTTTATATATTACAGAAAGCTGACATAAATGAATGATGACAGTTATACTCTTATTTTGTTTTCTTATTGCTATTCTACAAATTACTTCATGTTTGTTTTACTAGGTTGGTTTATTTGGGGCAAATTATACATATGACAGTTAGATGCTATTCCAACTACTACCAACCAGTTTTTTCTTTACTTAGACAAACTAATGTAAATAAGACAGGTGCCTTGCTGAGGTACACAATCCCAAGTCAATGGTAAATCAATGACAGCAGTAAGATTTGAACCAAAGACGAGGTATTCAGCAATCGACATTAAATGTATTAAAAAAAAAAGACTTGCACAATTTTTTGACTTCTCTCCTCACAAAAATATCATGGGGTGGGATTAATGAATTATGTAGTTCTATGTGATAATGAAGTGTTATTTTTTTCAGCTACCAGACAAATAACTTGTAAATGTAAAAGCACATTCTATTAACAGGTATTATATCTAACTTTTCAGAAAGCTAGTTATAATTTATAAAAAATCAAATTAAATGTTACAAACACTGAGTCAAAGACAAAACTGAAATCATGTATCAAGTTAATTTTGTTTCAAAATGAGTTTTCTAGCAAGTTTACTCTTTACATGGCCAATTCTATTTTGCATTCTACCTACTAATGTGAGAAGAATAACAGCCTCATTGAAGGCTATCTCACTACACATCTTCTGCTTCCAGGGTGACTGTGCTGCAGATTACACTTTATAGAGTATACTTGCTCTCCATCTTTTCAAATAAGTTACTAAAAATTGTTTATGCTACTTTAATTTTATTATCTTGAAATAGCTAATGCCAATAAAATAGGCTAATCTATTAATGTCCAGCATAGCAAGGTGCCCCACCCTGTTTCAATGTTTGCAAAGGAAAATAATCCATCCTATGAATTAAGGTATGATGAGTTAACTAAAATTCTAATGTCAATGATACTGGATATTATAAATACCAATTTGGGATAGAATTGTGTCTCAAATAAAATGTCATATAATTTTCCTCAAAATTGTAGCAATTATTTCATAATAGCCAAATCTACATCAACAAACATTATGACATCTCTAAAATAAAGAAAGCATATATTTCAAGGATTGTTATAAAGAATGAATGGGCATAGCTGGGTAACTAATCAAATGATGAAGTACCAACCAAATTCCAAAACTGGATTCTTAAGGTGTTGGTACAGAAAGATATATTACAAGTCAAATACATTATTTTTATCTAGTTAAGTGCACTACTGCTTGGTGTTCAAAATCACTCAAGTGATTCCAGCAATAAAATACTTATCAGTGATATATAATGTGTAATTGGGGTATTTGGTTGATAATCCGTTTCACTAATTTGTTCATACTGTCATTTTCAATAGCTCATACTGTAATTTTCCTGTCACTGACCTATTCTAATTTCATCATCACAGAATTACTGTCAAAGACTCTATCAAATAGACCTTGTTATCAGTTACACTGAGGAAAAAAACAAAACACCAAACCATTTGAAAATACTATTATTGATTATATTCAGAATATAAATGATCTTAAGTACCATAAAACTCCATGTAAAATATGCACATTTTCACCAAAATCAAGAATTAAAATAAGGGGTGCATATATGGTATTAAGCTGTTAAGATTTTCTCCACTCACTTTTATTAAGGAAAATCACAATAATATTATAAAGCTGTATTTTTTGGATGATTTAAAAAAAAATTATATACAAAATATATTTTATATGAAATGAAATATTAATTTTTCATTATTTTGAAAATTAATTGAAACAAAGGCAATGTATTTCAACAGAAACATAGCAACAAGAGGGTTAAGAGAATTAGATGTGGAGTTACAAAATCTGCCATGATTTGAAAGTCTTAATTTATAATATGGACAAAAAGCACAAGTATGAAATATCTACTGACAATACCAGTTCTTCAGGTTTGTGCAGTACATACTTAACTGACGAACATTTTAATTACTAACTGGACAAGAAAATGCCCTTGTCAGTGTGAGCGTTGCTTCCCATGTCACTAACAAATGAGACATGGCTTTAATATAATTTTCATTTAATGAATATATTGTGGTCAAATTAAGTATATAGGTTGGAAGCTAATGGTATCAAATAATATTTGTAAATGAGTTAATTGTAGAGTTGTTACTCGACAGCACATGTATTTACATATCATGCTGTTGTTGGCGCCAGATCAGGGCCTGATTGAGCAGATTTTTGATCAAAGGTGTTCCAGTCATGACTAGCTCATCTTTTTATGTTCAAAATGTCCTTCCTGCTTTATTTATTATTATCTTTTTTTATTTGTTTAAAGAAAGGGGACTGAATGTTTTGCAGTATCTATTCTGGTTCTTTGCATTCTAAGTTCAAATCTTACCATGGCCTTCTAGCATGCTAGATTTAATCTGTCACCTAATTTAAAACACCACTTGACATCTTGAATGTCATCGGTGGAGTTCATTTTGTTGTATATATTTGAACCAGGGTTCCTCTCATTAATCTCAGAGGCTTTGTAAAAGGTTACTTCCTAACTAAAAAAATAAATAAATGTTGCTGGTTGAACACATTTTGAATATGAAAGAAGGAAACTGGAACATTAGGCTGCAACAATTAATAGTAATAGTTTTTCCAACAGGAACAAAATCAAACATATAAATAGTTAACAAATTGAAGTAGGAAACAGTTAAGCAGTGAAGAACACAGATATATTAATGCCATAATTGAAAATTTGAAGTTAAACTAATAAGGAAAAGAATTTATATGAGGATGTTTATAAAAATAATGATTAATTATGAAAATAATGACTTAAAAACACTATTTCATGAATCATTTAAGCCCTTTTGTGACCAAATTTCTGACAAAAAATATACTGCTTCTGTATTTTATTTTCAAAAATAACCAAGAATTATAGGGGGTTTTAGTGGGAAAATTTTGAAGAACCTTAAACTTAATAGGAAATGAATGCTTGCTGAGTGAAATCTAATATTATCATTCATGTAATAACAGGATTTGAGTCCAAGATTTGGATCTAGATTTGAACATTTTGATAGAGATGATCTTTGGTGGCTTGATGCGGAAAGAATTAAAAAAACTTCTCAAATTATCTCCTTTTTGTAGTTTTATGTTATGTTTAAGTGGCTAAGAACTGTATGAGGAACAGAGTTTCAGAAGTGATGTCTCTTACTCATGGGGTAGGAAAATGTTATAGAAGGGTGGGGTGGTTGTAAATTTTTCTTCTGAATGAAAATTTTTTTCAAAATCATAATTACTGTTATATGAAACATAGAAATACTAAATAATAAAGTAAAAAAAAAAAGAAACCTCTTTTTTTTTTCCTTCTTCATAAAGTATGACATAGCCATTCCAAAACTCCACCTCTCTATGTATCTTTATGGTATGCATTCCAACACACAAGCATGCACACACCTCACAGAAGTGGTTTATAAGAAAAAAAATCTACAAGTTTGTTTACACAGTTGTTTTTTCAATGATTCTGAAGGGGTTCCATTCCAGAGTTGTTATGATAGTATTTGATATGAAGTGAGTTTACATAATAAAATAAATATAAAAATAAAAATGGCCTCCAATTATACAAGCATTTAACTCAGATAGCAGATACTCACATGAATAATAATATAATAATAATAAAAATAATAAACACACAGAAAATTACACTACTGGGCACTGCACACATCCTACGCAAAACACTTTCAATACAGTAACCATAAGAGCATCACAGCAAACCACAGCAGATACCCAAGGCACACAGAGCTGCGCTCGGTAGTGAAGTGAAAGCACGCTATAAAAATAAAACTACTGAATAACAATAATAATAGTAATAATAATAATAATCCTTTCTACTAAAAGCACAAGGCCTGAAATTTTGGAGGAGGGAACTAGTCGATTACATTGACCCCCAGTGTTTCATTGGTACTTAATTTATCAACCCCAAAAGGATGAAAGGCAAAGTTGACCTTACAGAATTTTGTTCGACATGTTTGCCATTCTGCCAGATCACTGCCTGGAAACTGGACATTGTTGTGGGGAATAAAAAAGAAAGAACTTGCATGATAATTGACATGGCATGTCCTGGTAACAACAGGATCAAAGAGAAAGAAGAAAAAAACTGAACAACAACAACAATTTGAAGTGGGAAATATGAAGGTTGTGGTCAATGAAGAGAGAAAATGCGATATGAATAGCAATTTGCACACTTGGAAGTATCAGCACTCAACTACCAATATGGCTCAAAAAGATTGGTACAAATGAAAAGGTAGAACACCTTCAAAAATCAGCACTGCTTAGGACTGCAAGAATTCTTTATAGGATTCTTGAAGCATGACCAGTAAACAAGTGTCACCTTAGTCTGTTGGCTGTGGACTACAGACACTTTCCATCATATACAGCAAAATAAGCTGAGAGTTTTCACCAAATAATAATAGTTTCAAATGTTAGCACAATTTTAAGGGATGGGGATCAGTCAATACCATCAACTCCAGTACTTGACTGATACTTTATTTTCTCCACCCTGAAAGGATGAAAGATGACTGTGCTGAGATTTGAAGTTGGAACATAAAAGAGCTGGAACAAAATTTGCGAGGCATTTTTCCCTAATGCTCTCATGACTCAGCCAATCCACCAGCAGTATAATCTTTTCTACTCTAGGCATAAGACCCGGAATTTTTGGGAAGGGGGGGGGCATTCGATTAGATTGACCCCAGTACACAACTGGTACTTGATTTATCGACCCCAAAAGGATGAAAGGCAAAGTTGACCTTGGTGGAATTTGAACTCAGACCATAAAGACAGATGAAATACTGCTAAGCCTTTCACCTGGCGTGCTAACATTTCTGCCAGCAATATAAATAATAAGTTGAAGATGATAATGATAACGACTCAAATTAATCAGGACAGAATAGATAGATGTAGAATAACATGTTTTGGGAGCTAAAATCTCCAATAGAAATTACTACAGAAATTGACTAACTTATCACTATTTGTTAACTAGAAGTTTTTATTTAAGCTTATAATAATGTCAGTCATGCAAAAATTGCAGGAATCAGAAATGAAATATTTACATGAATCAATTTCATTAAAAGTGTATTCATTATTATTTCGGAATACAATGAAAATTACAGTTATTCAAAAGTATCACTTGCCTAAAGAAAGACGGTTAAGCTTAAATTCCTCTGAATCCTAGTTAAGAGTGCATACAATAAGCAAGTTTTAGAGTTTGCGTTATTTCTAGTACAATACAATGGACATAGTACAATACAATGGACATAAAAACAACAAACATCTTTAATCTCATTCTCCACAACACACACTTACACAGGAGAGAAAAAGAGTGAAGATTAGAGGATGTCTATGTATAGCAAGAGTTAGAAGTGATCATATCTTATCTGACAAAAATAATTATGCAAGACAGAAGAAAATTAACATAATTAGTTATAAACTAATTTTGTGCATGTATGCATGTGTGCACATTTTAATTTACAATAAAACTTTCTGCAACAGCCTTATGTTTACAGATGTAAATGCTGAGTGCTCTCTGCAAATCTTCACTCAGCATTAGGAATAAAATATATTACTACTTTTGAACTTCTTTATTATTATCAATAAGTAGAGCAAGTAATTTGAATAAATCAATTAATTTGATTTTGAAGAGATTTATGGAGCTTTTTTCTTGTTCATTAAAACAAAAAATTCAAAACACCTTAATGAATTTATTTAATTTTTTTTCCTTTTAAATATGCTTTGTGAATAATTAAAGACTGTTAAGCACATCCCAAACAAACAGCTTGCAGTTCTCTTGGGTTAATTTCATGATCTCAGTTCATGTGTTTTAACAGGATATTCAAATTATATTTAATTTTACAAAATTCATGGTCACAATTGAAGGAAAATGACACTTTCCCCAACAGAATTAGAAATGGATTTTGTATGTTAAACATTTTTAAAAGGCAAGAATTTATAATCAATAAGAGTAAAATCACATGGAATTTGCAAAATGGTTTCAATTCTTGATGGTTGATAGTCATACTCTTCTTATCATTTACACTAACAATGGCCTTTATAAAGATATGTATGTTAAACACCATCTTGACTGCTTCTATAAAACTGGACATGTTACCAATATAAAGAAATCCATAGCTATTGAGTTAAGAGAACCTCAATAGGGTTGTTTGATTTGCTAAATAGAGCTACCAAATTTCCTGAAACCATATCCTTCTATTTTCAAAATAGGAAAAACACATTGGGCACTGTTCTAAATATACATAAGATGGTCATGGTTGGAATGCCTTTCATCATAGATCTACTCAATGAAGACTAATCTGGGAGCTAAACGACAACAACAACAATTAATTGCTATAATGCTCCAAACCAAATTAATTTCACTTTTCCATTTTAGCATGGTGAGATGATTCTTGTTGAATCTTTTATCTTTATCTTTTATCTGTTTCAGGTAATAGCTGGAGTATTACCTTAAAGAGTTTTTTAGTTGAAGAAATCACCCCAGAACTTATTCTCTGTAAGCCAAGTACTTATTCTATCAGTCCCTTTTTGCCAAGCTGTTAAATTGCAGGAATGGAAACACACCAACATTGGTTGTTGAGTGATGGTGGGTGGGTGGGGGGCAAAAACAGACACAAACACATAAATATATATATATATATATATATATATATATATATATATATATATATATATATATATACGATGGGCTTCTTTCAGTTTCCATCTACCAAATCCACTCACAAGGCTATGGTTGGCCTGAGGCTATAGTAGAAGACACTTGCCCAAGGTGCCCTGCAATGGGACTGAACACAGGACCATGTGGTTGGGAAGTAAGCTTCTTAGCACACAGTCATGCCAGTGCCTAGGTTCAGTTATTTTTTTTATAAGTAGATACTTTTTTTTTCTTGCCACTAAACTGTTAACTGTGAGAGGAATTTGTAGTCAAGCAAAATAAGGCAATATTTTTAACTTGGCATCAATTACTGTGAGTACCCCAGTCCTAGAACAGGTACACTACCTCTGGACATATCAAAAGAGGTTGCTAAAAGGAAGGGCATCTGACTAATGCACTGACTGCCTCATGAAAATCCTTGAATCCACCCTGGCAAAGAAAAGTGGATATAGAATATTAATGTTCATGACTACTTAAGTTGGTGTTTAATGCTGGAAGAATTAAAAAGCTAACTAGAAATAATTATACAGTGAGGAAAAAAAACAACAACAAATATTAGTAGATGGGAGACAACTCCTCACATATTTTTTCAATCTTAGGCCAACATTGACAGTAAAGAATAGTCTTCAATGTAGTGGCTGAAATGATGATGAAAGAATTACTAAGTAAATATACAAGATTATACATTGACTGGTGTAGGAGGCTGAACTAACGTAAGTTGATTCAGTACCTTTAGCAGATATACAACATAATGTAGTAAGATTTATTTATTGTAAAATAGATAATAGCATTATCATTCTTACAAAGTAAGAACAAAATAACAGCCCATTCTATAAAATCATTAACTGAAACTTTTTACTGAGCAGTTATTTGAATAATCAATAAATTATGTAAATGCTTGTTTATGAATTGAACATTCTATGCTACTTGTACTACACCCGTACACCTACGCACACAGATTGGCACATGATAAAAATCTAACTATAGATTCTTAAATTTCAAACCGAACCTGCATATAAGTGTGGCAGACTGCTTCATCAATTCTCCAAGTGTGTATCTGTGCAATTAAGCATGTGTGTGTGTTTGTGATTGCCACTTCAATTTTTCAAGTATGTGTCTATGCATGCACACACACACACACATATCCACACACAGATATAATATCACAAACAGATGCATGCATACATACATATGTCACTGGCATATCTATTTTCATTGTACCTATTCTTTTATTGTTGTTTGCTTTATATTTCTATGGTTTTTCAGCGACATGTTTTGCTTGCGTGATTTCATGTATTATTTGTTTGTCTTTTCTTAGCTTCATAATCTTATTAGTTTCATTTGTATGATATTTTTTTATCCACACACACATACACACACTTCACAAGTGGCATTGCGAATGTTGTAACATTATAAAGTCAAATAAGACAGCTATCTGGTAGAATAGGTAGCATGCTGAGCAAAATGCTTAGTGGCATTTTGTCAGTCTTTATATTCTGAATTCAAATTGCACTGAGGGTCGACTTTACTTTTCATCCTTTCAGGGTTGATAAAATAGGTACCAGTTGAGAATTGGGGTCAATGTAATTGACTTATCCTCTTCTCCCTAAATTGCTGGCCTTGTGGCAAAATTTGAAATCAATATTATAAAGTCAAATACACTGAATACATTTTGGAGATAACTTCGGTCTGATTGCCTTCTGATGGCTATCTAGTATGAAACTTGAAGTAAGGGAAAAGCAGTCAACTTTAAAAAAATAATGTTATTGTATACACACACACACATACACACACACAAACAAAATAGTTTAATGCCAACAGCTGCTAGCAGCTCTCATTAATGACAGTGACATTTATCTAACTTCTAACTACGAGTGGTGCTGTCAGTGATTACAGATGAAAAAAAAAAAAATCTATGTACATAAAAGAAAAGAGAATTGAATGTAATAATTTTTATTTGATTTTGTTGAAGACATTTCTTGATATTGCCAACAGCTTCAGATTTGAATGGGTTCAATAAACCTACAGACAAAGCAGACTTCACCTCCAACATCACTTGAAATAGTTCTTGAGGTATCAAACTTTATTGATTGATCTGTGATTTTAATTCCTGCAGGCAAGATGATAGAGACTAGGAAAAAAAGTGTAACAGTGCAAAGAAATTGGAAACTAAACAACTACAAGTTGTATGTGAAATGCATTTATTGTATGAAGAGAGATGTTAGGGAAGAAGCTATTCAAACAGGTACATATGTAAGTTAAAGTTAGGATGAAGACTTAAACCTAATTGTCTATTTAGAAGAAATACAGATAGCACCAAAATAATTTTCTACTTAGTATATATTTGTGTCCTAAAATAACAATACAAATGATATGCGGATAAATATTATTTTTTTGTCTTTTAGTGGTTAATTATAGATTAATTACAACAATAGGATTAATTGATGAAATAAATGACAAATTTGATCACATGATATAATAATAATAATAATAATAATAATAATAATAATAATAATAATAATAATAATTGAAATAATAATAATTGTAATAATAATCTTTCTAATTTTGGTACAAAGCCAGCAATCTTAGGACGAGAGCAAATCAATTACATTGACTCCTGTTCAACTTTTATTTATGTTATCAACCCCAAAAGGATGAATGACAAAGCTGACCTCGGTGACATTTGAATTCAGAATGTAAAACTGGAAGAAATACTGCTGCCACTACAACTAATAATACTGATACTACTACTAATAATAATCCTTTCTACTTTAGGCACAAGGCCCGAAATTTTTTTTTGAAAGGGAACCAGTCAATTAGATCGACCCCAGTATGTAACTGGTACTTAATTTATCGACCCCAAAAGGATGAAAGGCAAAGTTGACCTTGGCAGAATTTGAACTCAGAACATAAAGACAGACGAAATATTGCTAAGCATTTTGCCTGGCGTGCTAACATTTCTGCCAGCTCGCTGCCTTTACTACTTCTAATAATAAAAAGAAAATGGTCAGGGGTTAATACAATCTCAACTCTAATTGAAAATGGCAATCATGGGACATTCTGCCTACTTGCAACAAGCAAATAACAGGATGCTAAAGCTGGTTCTGAAACATGAAGATACAAAAAAGTTGCACTCAAATATACCTCAGAGAAATGCATCAAGGTGAACCAGTACCCGAAGAAAATGTGTCCACCAACAGACAAGGCAAAACAAATAAAACCATAGCTAAAACAAACCAACACCCAATATATTAAAGAAAAATGGGAGCAAAGGCCATTGCATGGCAAATACCCAACTAGAACCAGGAACCCTGATGTAGATCAAGCTCTTACACATCAGTGGCTGTCATGCTCTAGTCTCAAACCAGAAACTGAAGGGTATGTCATTGCTGCTCAGGATCAGTCCCTTCCAGCTAGGAGTTATCAGAGTAATGTTCTGAAATATGAAAGCAGCTCATCATGCTGCATATGCAGAGAACATCCAGAAACAATCAACCACATAATCTCTAGATGCAGTGGTGGACTGGTGCAAAGACATGACAGGACAGTTCAGTACACACACTGGTCAGTATGCTGCACATACAACCTCCCTCAAAAAAAAAAAAAAACAATTGGTGGGAACACAAGCCAACACAAGTTGGCCAGGTTGCCATCCTTTGGAATTTCAGTATTCAGGTTGATCGGGAAATACAAACTGATTAGATCACATAGTCAAAAATCATATTGAAAAGACTTGTCTTTTGGATGATGTTAATATGATGAAATAGTTTTCGATATAATGATATAGCTTACATTTCTATTCTTAGTCTTGCTTTTTTTTATTGCTTAGTCAGGAGGAAGTGCAGTACCCATGTATAAAGGCATCCAAAGACCATATAGTAGTATTTAATTGAGCAAAAGCTTAAGTTTATCACCCAATTAAGCCACAGTAGGATTAAAACTCAAAACAAAAAGAGCTGGGACATATACTACATGGCATTCAATCAGATGTTCTAATGATTCCACAAGTTCACTGCCCTTGACTGGTACTTTAGTTACTGATTCCAGAAAAAGTTGACCTTTGCAAGATTTGAACACAGTATGCAAGAAGCTAGTATAAATATAGATTTCAAATTTTGGCACAGGGCCAGCAATTTCAGAACAGGAGTAACTTGATTACATCAATCCCCGAGTTCAACTGGTACTTATTTTATTGACTCCAAAAGGATGAAAGGCAAAGATGACCTTGGTAGAATCTGAACTCAGTATGTAAAGAGGGATGAAATGCCACTAAGCATTTTGCCCAGCATACTAATGATTCTGCAAGTTCATCCCCTCAGATAGAATAAATACTGTGAGGCATTTTGTCTGATGACAGTACAATATGAAGCAGGGATAACAGGCTTCAGTAAATAGCCAGTGAATACAGGATGGATATGATATAGAATGCTTGTGCATATGTATGTGTCTGTATATATGTATGTGGGTGGGGAGCACAGGGGATAAAGAAAGAGATTCAGACATTATAGTAGACATGTAGAATGCTTAAACAAGATGCATGCAGTAAAAGATGATTTATGCAGTGGTAATGTCTGTATGTGTATTACTGAATATAAAAATAATAACAAAATTATTGTGTATAGTGCTCAGGTGCACTACGACTCAGCAAAGGTAGATGTACAGTACATAGAATTATGTACAAAAGTCAGGAAAGTGAACAGTGTATGAGTCATGATATACATGTGTGCATGCGTATGGAGCTGGGGATATCAGGTGTATTGTTGGTGAATTTCAGGAAGTATGAAGGTTTTAAAGGATGCACTGTTGCAGAAACTAACAACTGATGCAGGTAGTTTGTTCCATGCATCAGCAACTCTGAGTGTGAAAAAACACTTCCGAAAGCCATGGGAGCTATGCTGTTTTCTGACTTTGTAGGCATGCCCACATGTGTTAGACACATGGAGCTCAAAAGTTGTTGGCACGATGGTTAATAATTTTGTGGGTATTTACCAAGTCAGTTGCCAAATGTCGGAGCTTCAATATATCTATGCCCAAGGAAACAAGGCGTTCAGTGTATGATAGATAACTGATGGAGGGTATTCACTTGGTTGCATGCCTCTGAACAATTTCCAGGAGGTCAATGTCCTGAGCAAGATAGGGGTCCCAGACTGGTGATGCAAGTTCCAAGTGGCCTTCTTGACAATTTTAGAGATGTACTTTGTCCAGTGCAAATCACTGCTGACAGTAATGCCCAGGTCATGTTCACAAGAAGACTTCTTGATATTAGTGTTGTGGAGAGAGTACGTGGATGCTGGGTTTTTCCTCCCAAAATGCACGGTGATACACTTGTCCACAGTACTCTCTGTTACTACTCTGATTTTTGTGTTTCTTCACTGACGACCTTACTTGTAAGAACAATAAAGAATCATGAATCTCAAAAAAGTAATCTTTAAACAGTAATAAATAATTACACTATATTGCTATTGGGTACTTTCCCTCTTGTTTATAAATTCAAGCCAACATATATATATATGGGTGTGTGTATTTATAACAGTTAAAATCATATTTCTTATTGGACAATATCATCAACAAATAATCATATTATAATGCAAACAATGCTCAAATGGATAGGTGTAGACATTATATAATTATACACTTATTAAACACACCGCTAAGGTCTTTTGTCAATAGAGCAAAACATTTACTATATGTAACAGACAGAAACTGTTTGAATGTCTTCCAGCCATTATTTCAGACAAACAAGTTAAATAAAGCAGAAAAGAATTGATAATTTAATTATTCAAAGAAGTCAACACGTGTCACTTAAACTTTGAATCTATATAAATTATATAAAAACGAAACACACAAGATAAAAGTTTTGACAATCAGCACCTGAGCACTATACACAATAATTTCCTTATTACAAAATGTCATCTATGATATCTTCAGAATGTTACATTTATATATATTTACAGGAAAGATCAAAGGAATAAGCAAACTGTAAAGGTGAAAAGAAATAATAAGACAAGTCTAAGAAAGGTTGGAAAGTAGTTTGTCAGTTGGTCAGCTTATAGAAACTCAGAATAGTAGTTTGTGCAAATACATGTACACAATTGTTGATCCTCCATCAGTTCCAATTACGTGAATTCTAATTGTCTGAACATCAATACTACCTATTCATTGAATTAAAATAGAGATAAGTGACTGGGTATTTAAAACACACTTGTACCTCTAATACAAACTCAGAATGAGACAGTCTCGCTTTTTAAATTAGAAGCACACACGCACACATACTTCAATTCCTTGGCATAGCTTCTTTAGCAGAACGGAAGACTAAGATAACAGTGTTGCTAGAAATCCTAGCTGAGGAAGAAACTTTGTCCCTTCTTGGTTACAAGGAAATTCTTCCTTGTATAAAAATATATAGCAGTGTGAAATAGATACTATAAGACTGGAGAGAAATGCTCTCAAGTCTGCTGAATATAAAATAGGAAATATTTCAAAATAAGAAATAATAAGGAGCTTTATGAGAGAAAAATCTTAGTTACTATAAGGTATATAAGAACAATGAACAGAAAAAATACTGAATAAAAAATATTCCCTGAGCTTAATGAAATAAGAGGAAGAGGCCCTTTCCTAGATGATTTTTTAAAACTGAATTCATTAAAATTAAGAAATAGTTGGAATTAGTTATTAAATATCTTCTAAATATAAACAAAATAAACATTCTCAAACCACATTGATTTAATAAGTAAATGCCTGGTCAAAATAATTTTCAGAAAATTTGATAAATTAATCTAAGACATTGCCATTTAAACATGACAAAAACTATCTGAAAGGAAATAATATAATATGGATAGCATTATAAAAATAGGTGATATTGAATATATCCTTATTTTTGACAACAAATATGGTCACACACTCTTTATAATAAAATCTACCACCAATCAATTCTAAGCAATCTTTCAACCTGCTAGCTATAAGAAGCCAAATATCCCTCAATTCATACTTTATCCTTTAAAAAGAGAAAATTACATTGGGTAATGTAGTCCAATTTATGTCTAAATAAAAAAAAAGAAAAAAGGAAAATGGGGTAGTCATACATGAAATGACTAAAGAATCCTGATATCAAATTTGGTTTGTTTGCTCAGGACAGAACAGAAGCTAAACAAGATAGACCAGGAAGGGCATCCAGCTGTAGAAACTCTGCCAAATTAGATTGGAGCCTGGTGTTGCCATCCGGTTTCACCAGTCCTCAGTCAAATCGTCCAACCCATGCTAGCATGGAAAGCGGACGTTAAACGATGATGATGATGATGATGATGATGACAAAACAAAATCAGACAAATTGGTTTTCAGATGCAATTTGGATTGGATGTTATAGCATGATAAGCCAGAAAGTAGAAGACCAGACAGGTATTTGTTTATAAATAATTCTTTCTAATTTAGACACAAGACCAACAGTTTTTGAGGAAAGTAGGTTAGTTGATTACATCAACCTCAAAAGAATGGAAGGCAATGTTGACTACAACAGAATTTATACTCAGATTGTAAAAAGCTGGATAAAACAGCACAAGATATTTTGTATTACACTGTATATTCTGCCAATCTACTACTTGTATATCTGTTTACAAATATTGAATGGCATAGTCAAAGTGCAAATAATTTTAGTCAATTCTACCTGGCTAACACTTTGTGAATCCATGTATTTATTTAAAACAGAGGATATACTAAACATAGAAATAGTTCAAGTATTTAACTTCAGCAAACTATTTTTGACTCAATGACTCAACTTCACCATCATAACTTCATCACTATGTCTAGATTATGAATAATTATATAGGCAACAAAAACACAGTGCATGAGCACAACACAACAAACACACAATGCATGAGCATTCACACACACAAATATTGGTTTCTACTATCAATATTGAGTACTCAGACACCCATGTGTGAATGACACACACACACATATGGAAGGGCCTGGAGAAGAAGTGAATGAGAGAGAGAGAGAGAGAGAGAGAGAGAGAGAGAGAGAGAGAAAGAGTGCTTTAAGTATGTGACAAGTATAATAACAGTATTTATTCTTTAAGCAGAAGAAAAAAATCAAAAAATATCTTTTTCAATAAAGAATATATTTAGATCTACTATTAAAAGAATATATTCCATTTATTTAATCTTGGGTATTTATTTGTTGGTACATTGGTGAAAACATTTATATATAATGCAAATATGAATGGCTCTAAGACAGTTGAGATTCCTGTGGCTCCAACTGAAACTTTTACCTCTCCTGAACATTTGCATGGTTTGTTAATGACACCTTGCTTGCTAAATAAGTTCTCTAGAACTAAAAGTAAAAAGTGTTTATTTTACATCTCTAGGATAATGTATTAAAAGAAATGGCAAACTGAATCAATATCTTAATAGTTAAATTGCTAAGGGCAGAATTCCATTTTTTCTATAACATAATAAGTGTGAATCTGAGCATAGCATTTAGCATATTAGAAACGTGTTATATACAGATATAACATTGTCACCAACATTATCATTTTATGTGTGTTTTCCTCAACATGCAAGGTTGAATGAGTCTTTTCAACACAGTACCATGCTATCCCTTGATATCTCTTTTGTGACATTCAGCATTCTGATATCACCACCACCTCTCCTTCCCCTTCAACCTGGTTTTCCACTTCTGCTGATTTCTCACTCAGAATACCTGGCACTTCTTTACCCAATAGTTATTTTCTGTTTGACAGAAGGTGCAATGCATAAAATATATATTGTTTAATTAATAATGAATTGTTATGAGCACAAATATGAAAAGTAAACTATCCACTATAGCAATAGCCTAATTTCTGATTGTTTGATATAATAGATAAAAATTCTATGCTATTGAACAAAGAAGGAAACCTGGTACACCTTTTATGAGGAGTAGTCAACAAATTGTGACAGTCCTACTTTTCTGTTCATCAGAAGCATATAGTGTGACTACACTTCTCTCACAGTCAGGTTTTCTAATATATCCTGTCTACTAAAGGCACAAGGCCTGAAATTTGGGAGGAAGGAACTAGCTGATTACATTGACCCCAGTGTTTCACTGGTACATAAATTAATAATAAGTTGAAAGGCAAAGTCGACCTTGGCAGAATTTGAACACAGAACATAAGGACAGATGAAATGCTGCTAAGCATTTTGCCTGACATGCTAACAATTCTGCCCGCTCACTGCCTTTAGGCTTTCTAATATATATTATCATGAGATAATAGTATTGTGTGTATATCTATATATGTATACATATACGTACACATTCAGATTTAAAACAGTATCTTGATAAATGTATATCACTTAAGTTATAAGTGTGCATTATACACACAAACACACACACACACATATACACAAATACTTATGAGTTTACTTTCTCTTTATGATCAGAGAAATGAAGTTGGTATATATGATACAACTTGATTTGATGGAAGAAGTGAGCTACTGTACAGCACATACATTTGATCACTATAAGCAAATCATTTGTGATGGTTGTTCAGCAAGAAATTGCAGAATCATCTTTCATGAGCAATGAGAGACTTCCATCAACCTTCAACAACTATTTAGGTAACCATTTTACTCACAAGAGATATACAGAAATCTGATTATTTATAAACATCTTTTCATTCATTTCCTAAGGTGAAAAAGTACCAGATACATTACAGTACTAATGCATTTATTTATGTTTAGAGTTCAAATTCAGTTAGGATTAATATTTTGATATGATTTATAATTTCCCAGGGAGCATAAAAAAAGAAATGATCTCTGAGGTAAAAAGATGTATTTACTCCACTCGCTGAAATAGTGATGAATGAGTTACTAAAAAAATATTGTTACTAAGATGGCAGAATACCAGCAATTTTCAGATGAAAGGTAGTCAGTTAAATCAACTCTAGTACTTGACTGAGACTTTATTTTATTTACTCCAGAAGGATAAAAGCGAATGAGATCTTCATGGGGTTTGAACTCAAACTGGAAGGAAGTAGAACAAACACTATGAGGCATTCTGTCTAATGCTCTGATGATACTGCCAGCACACTGCCAGCATAATAATTTTTTAAATAAGTACAAAGCTACAACATTGTAGGGAGGGATTAGTACATTAAACTTACTCCAGTACTTGACTGGTTATTTTTATTTTATTGACCCAGTAAGATAAAAAGTAAAACTGACTTCAGCAAAATTTGAACTCAGAACATAAAGGGCCAGAACAAAAAATACTGCATGCTCTGATGATTAAATAACTAATAATATTCTCTGCTTTGCCAAGAAAATATATCCTGAAGCAACTATATATATAGGCTATATTTGCTTTATTATGAACTTTTTAGCAAAAATATACTTCACTGTACTTTATGAAATAGTGAGGAATGAATCACTAAATAAATATAAAAAGAAAAAAAATCATTTACTGAGATAAGAAAACAGAATTGCTTAGAGATTAAATATAAATTAATCTCCAAGCAAATTTTTTTTCTTGATCTATATTCATTTCCAGTTGGTTTTTGTTTTTTAACTCTCTGTGCACTAAATATGGCAACAAAAGCTTAGCTATTGTTTTCCATGTGAATAATAAGTGAATTATTTAATCTATGAACAATTAGATTATAAGTGTTGTGTGTGTGTGCGTGTGTGCATGCACGTGCACACATAAAACATAGATTGGCATGTAGATACAAAGAGTAAAGAATATTAGTAAAAAGAATTCAGACAGCACATGAATACACATCTCTGAAACCAACGGATAATTCTTAGATGCAAATTAAGAGTACAGGTTATAACTAAACTCCTGTTTAGTTCCCTTCCTAACTTTCCCCTTATATTTTTAAATTCATCCTCATTTGATATGATAGATGTGTATATGAGAACTACAGAGTATGAATTTCTTGTTTTGTGTATGCTATATATATATCTGTGTTATATAAATAATGTCAAAAATCAAGTTGAATTGCTTTATTTAGAAGTGATTTTTAGTCACATCAAACAAGCTGAAAAAATTGACCCTTACTATGACCTTCTCTCCCTGACATATATCATGTAGCTTAAGGGGCTATGGAGGTTATGAATAAAAATCTACAACCAGGCTGTAACCTTTACTTTTTTTTTTCATTAGCTCTCAGGAAAGGACAACCTTATAACTAAAAGTTACACTTCAACCCCTTCCAAAAATCCTAATTTCAACCCCATCCATACCCCACTATAAACACAACTTCCAAAGCACAATTATCAAATTCCTTGTTTTACTTGTAACCAGTGCACTGAAATAGAAAAACAGGAACTGATATTCTAAATTCAGCAATTATAGATAATGTGATAAGATTTGAAGGGCAAGCTTGTTTTCTCTCTGATGAATAACAACAAAATGTGGATCAGACAAAATCAAAACTAATTTGTCTCTTCAGACTAATCACATAACCAGCCCCTACCACCAGAGAAGCTTATGAGAGAAAGAGGAGTACAAGAAAAGAGAGTGAAGAGTGTTAGCCTTCTTTTAAGAGAGTGAGACAAAGAAAAGGAAGGACAAACAGTTAAAGAAGAGAAGAGAAGGGGTGAGAGAAAGAGATACAGGTGGATGGATTGTTTTTCTCCACCCCATCCACCCATCTCACTTTCTTTGGAAACTGTCATGTATTTTCCCATTGCTGTTGAGCTGCTTGCCTGCTTGCCCACATGGAAATCCAATTGTTTTATTTCTAAATGAAAATAAATAACTATCATCATTATTGGTTTATGTCACTTTTGCCATGTTAGTTGGTTTTGGATGAAAGAGTTGTGGATGGCTGAGTTGAGAGGGGCACCAAGGAGAAACCAGATGCAGAGAGAAGTTGGAGGGAATTACCTACTGATATCCTGTCACTGGAGCTGTATTGTGACACTTAAATATCAAGGGCTAGGCTCACCTACTTGCATGTTGTTGTTGTTTAGCTCCAGGTCAACCCTGATGAAACAAACCTATAATCAAAAGCATTCACACATAGTGCATCCTTTAATGTCCTTCCATTGTATGATGTGTCATTCTTTTTAAAAAAGAGTAGGGTGTGATTTCAGAGAGGTTTGGATACTATTGAAGAAGAAAGAGAAAGATAACGACAACCATCATCATCATCGTCATAGATGTCTTCCCCATTGGTTTGTTTATCCGCAAGTGTACAATGTAATTTACCATTCTAACCAGAAGCAGAACACTGTGTATAGAGAGAATTTATTTTACTCAGATTTTAGAATTCCTTCTGTGTGTGTGGTGGTGGTGGTGGTGGTGGGGAGGTCCATGCAATGAATCAGCATTTTCCCAACCCAAAGGGAAGCTCTCTGTGTTGTCTGCTATAGAAACCAAACTGGAATATATACATCAATATTTCTCAGAAAGAAATTCAGGCTCCTCTTAGGCAGACAGGGTTTTAAACTTTTTAAACTTGTCCAACAAGAAAAGGAAGAATTATTACATGGACGCAAACCCTGCTTTCTCATTAATATAGAGGAGAAGATGACAAAAAATTGCACTAATAAATTAATACATACACACATGCATTTTGGGATAGTGCTAGTATTTGGCAGTTTGAGAAATGCTACTATAGATCCTTGTGATTTAGATTGGATTAGCTTATCTATATTTTTAATTTATTCTTGTAATAAAATAATTTAGCTAGATTCTTAACTTTATTTACATATGGATATATAATACACACAAAACCAGGAATGCATACATATAGTTAATTCTCATAAAGTAACTTCTACAGCTCTGGAGTACAGAAACTTCATACATGTCTCAGCTTTACCCACTGTTGCTACAAAATAACTAAGCATGGGTTTGAATAAATATGAAATCAAATCATAGTATTTTGTTATTTTAAATTCAATAAATGGTTTGTGCCCACAATATTGTCTTGTAATCTATGACTAAGTTATTCTCTTTGCTGAGTATCCATGGTCAGTTTTGTTCAAGATGAACTATTATAGCACAAATATAATGAAATTAAATGTTTGATGTGAACTATAGATGTTGATCCCTGGCAATTCAAAACTTCAGTTTGATTTGGAGTTTATAATTGACTAACTGGGGTGAAGTGTGGCAGACAGGACATGCTGCACTTGTTTTGCTGTCCAATATGTTTGATTGTTTAAATATATTTCAAGTGGAAATTGAAATAGCAAGGGAGCTACAATGTGTTTGTTCAATGCAGAAGTCAAACCTCCCTCATAAATATAAAATCATTTACAGATAACATGAAACTTTTCAATCAATGTGAGTTTTAAACATTGATGTTTGTATAATGGTTAAATCACTTTATGCATTTATACAAAAAGAGATGGCACAAAAATGAAATGTAAAAATGTGGAGAGAGAAAAAGAGAAAATCAGATTTATGGGTATGTTTTGTTAAAGTGGTAATATTAATAGCAGATATTTTATACAAAGAACATTAGTTTTATATTTTGAGATTTGGTGCTTACACCAACACAATAATAACTGCAGCTGAAAATCCAGATTCCAAAATGTTAACACTTAAAAAAATAACAACAAAAACAACTACCATTTTAAGTTATATAAATGTAACCTACAGACAAATTGTAAGCATTTCAATAACTTCACAGATATGTGCTATTCTATCCTAATTCTTCCAAATTTTCTTCAATAAGATATGATTTGTAATATTTTTATGCTTTAATATATTTTTTGATAATTTTGTTAAAGAAACACAAAAATAAAATACTTTGTGATTTGTGATAAACCAACTCACAAATATATTCAAAATATTGGTTTCAAATTTTGGCATAAGGCTAGCAATTTTGGGGTAGGAAGTAAGTCAATTACATTGACCCAAGTACTCAACTGGTACTTATTTTATCAACCCCAAAAGAATGAAAGGTAAAGTCAACCTCAGCAGAATTTGAACTCAGAACGTAAAGACTGATGAAATGCTGCTAAGCATTTTGCCTAGCATTCTAACAATTCTGCCAACTTGCTATCTTAAATGTATTTAAAATATTAAATCATAAAATATAATCACTGCATCCGTGTCTTTTTTTCCCCATGTTAGTATAGGTTAACTTTATCTACAGTATTGCAAATCTCTATGGTTCTTAAATTTCTTTTGCTCAATTTCAAACCCATCTTTCATCACTAACCAAGGCAGTTTTTCAATTAGCATGCTCATTTACATTAAATATCTCCATTAGCACAGTCATTTCACCAACTTAAATCAGTTGAGGATTATTATTATTATTTGGTGCAAACTAGCAGAAATGTTAGTACACTAGGCAAAATTATTCACAACATTTCATCCATCGTTTCTACTATAGACGCAAGGCCTGAAATTTGGATGAGGGGGATAGTTGGTTACATCGATTCCAGTACTCAACTGATACTTATTTTATTGACTCCTAAAGGATGAAAGGCAAAGCCAACACCGGCAGCATTTGAACTTAGAACTCATTCAGTTGAATGAAATACTGCTAAGCATTTTGCCTGATGTGCTAACGATTCTGCCAGCTCACTGCCTTAGCAATGATGATGACGATGATCATAATAATAAGAAAAAGAAACCCCTATATTTTAAATATGAGAATCTTGAAAACATTTATGATCAAAGGAATTCCAGCTTTGACTAGCTAAGATACAGTAGACTGAGCACCACATTATCTATTGCCCTTCTCTTCTATGATGGCATTGTATGTAATTTGAGTGAGATTTGGCAGCTAGTTTTAGCAGAGTAGGCAACTATGTAGAAGCTACCGCCTTGGCTCAGGAAAGTTTTATACCCATTAAGTATAGTTAACATTATCAAGTGCTTTATGAAACTTACCCATCTACTTCAAAGAAACACAATGATGATGATGATGATATATATATATGAGACAATGAAGCAGTTGCTACAAGGTTGTTTGACCTGCTAGAAATAGCAGGCACATTCCCTTGAATCATGTCTCATCATTTAAAAAAAAAAAGACATAAAACAACATAGTCCTAAATATATAAAGCCTTTCTGCATATGTCATCATGATCAGGGCAGACCTGAGGTTAAACAATGACGACAATAGCAGTAATAGGTCAAGTAAACCACTTAAAAAAAATTAGAAGTAGTCAAATAACTTTCTGAGAGACACCCAACTTAAGATAGTACAAACACTAGACATCAACTCAAGAAGTTTTGCTCTCCTGTTACTCTAGTTTCCCATCTGGTGAGTGTATCTAAAACAGACAAATCATTTTTGCTTTTTATAATCACATGAATCAAATTGAAGATTACCCAAATCAACAACACCCTGGTAGATAAAGCAATTAAAGATAGGAAGATAGGGAAAGTTCCCTCCTGACCCAACAGGAATCACTGCTGAGATAGTTAAAATATCTGGTGGTGAGGGTTATGGTCTAAGTCACCTGTATTGTAAATCAGGTAGTTCATGAAGGAGTCATACCCAATGACTGGTGTAGCAGCACCTTAGTCAACTGCTACAAAGGTAAAAGTGATGTTCTAGATAGAAAGAACTACAGGGGTATCAAATTGCTGGATCAGGTGATGAAAGTTACAGAGAGGGTCATAGCCTAACTGATTAGGGAGAAAGTTAGCCTACGTGAGATGCAGTTTTGTGTCGTGCCAGGTTCTGTGCCACCACTGATGCTATATTTCTGGTAAGGCAACTCCAGGAGAAATACCTAGCCAAAGATAAATAAACCTCTGTACTTGGCTTTTGTTGACTTGGAGGAAGCCTTTGAGAGGGTCTCCCAATCCCTTATCTGGTGGTCAATGTGGAAACTGGGGATAGACGAGTGGTTGGTAAGAGCAGTACAAGCCCTTTACAGGGATGCTGTCAGTAAGGTGAGGGTTAGCAATGAATATAGTGAAGAATTCCGGATAGAAGTAAGGGTTCACCAAGGATCAGTTCTCAGTCCCCTCTTATTCATTATAGTCCTCCAGGCAATAATAGAGGAATTCAAGACAGGATGCCTCTGGGAGCTCCTCTGTGCTGATGACCTTGCTCTAATAGCTGAGTTACTACCAGAACTGGAGATGAAGTTTCAGGTAGGAAGGCAAACAAATCACAAACCCCTTCAGGTAGATGACCCTGGTCGATTGGTAGAAAAGGAGTAGGTAGAAACTCCATAAGACGTACCTGGTGTAAGCTATAAACACATAAGAGGTGCAGTAATATCAAAGGAAGGTTAACCAGGAAGATAGTCTTGTGTGTGGCAGATGTACAGGGGCAATAAACACTGAATATGTACAGAAAACAGATTCCATTACATGCCAGGGGGGAAAACTGGAAGTAGTTGATAACTTCCGCTACCTAGGTGACCAAGTCTGTAGTAGGTGTGGATGCTCTGAGAATGTAGCTGCTAGAATAAGGATAGCCTGGGCAAAGTTCAGAAAGCTCCTACCTCTGCTGGCAACTAAGGGCCTCTCACTCAGAGTGAAAGGTTGACTGTATGATGCATGTGTGCGAACTGCCATACTACATGGCAGTGAAACATGGGCCATGACTGCTGAGGACATGCATAGGCTTGGAAGAAATGAAGCTAGTATGATCCGCTGGATGTGTAATGTCAGTGTGCATATATGACATAGTGTAAGTACCCTGAGAGAAAAGTTGAGCATAAGAAGCATCAGATGTGGTGTGCAAGAGAGACGACTGCACTGGTATGGTCATGTGTTATGTATGGATGAGGACAGCTGTGTGAAGAAGTGTCACACCCCAAAAGTGGAAGGAACCTGTAGAAGAGGTAGACCCAGGAAGACATGGGATGAAGTGGTGAAGCATGACCGTCCAATGTTGGGCCTCATAGAGACAATGACAAGAGACCAAGACCTTTGGAGATATGCTGTGATTGAGAAGACTCAGCAAGTAAAGTGAGATTGCAGCTGTGGCTGATGCCAGTGCTGTGTAACCGGCCCATTTAAAATTACTTTTGAAGTGATATGATGTGCTTGAGAAGACCTGTTGAGTCAAGTGAAATTGAAATCATAGTCGTGATTAGTGCCGCCTGACTGGCACCTGTGCTGGTGGCATGTAATAAGCACCATTCAAGTGTGGGTCGATGTTAGTGCCACCTGACTGGCTCCCTGTGCTAGTGGCATGTAAAAAGCACCATGCGAACATGGTTGATGCCAGTGCCCCCTGACTGGCTCCTGTACCGTAGCAGATAAAAAATACCATCTGAACATGGCTGATGCCAGTGCCCTGACTGGCTCCTATGCTGGTGGCACATAAAAAGCACCATCTGAACATGGTCGATGCCAGTGCCTCTTGACTGGTTCCTGTGCCAGTGACATGTAAAAAGCACCATCCAAATGTGGTTGATGTCAGTGCCCCCTGACTGGCTCCCGTGCCGGTGGCACATATAAAGTACCTGCTACACCCTCTCAGTGGTTGGCATTAGGAAGGGTATCTAGCAGTAGAAATCTTGCCAGATCAGATTGGAACTTGGTGCAGCCTACTGGCTTGCCAGTCCTCAGTCAAACTGTGCAACCCATGCCAGCATGGAAATCAGATGTTAAGTGTTGATGATGATGTATCTAAATAAGTAATGTAAAAAAAAAATACAAAATGCAACGTGTACAAGGTCTGAGATTATCAATAAAGCATTTCATATATAAATAAATGAGTTGTAATGTTGTTACTACATTGCTGGTTGAAGATATAAAAAGTATGTACAACTCCAAGTAGTGAAGTCTATAATGAAGACTATAATGATATCAAATGAAGAGAGAGAGAGGAAGATATAATTTTTTCAATATGTCCTGAAAGAAGTACACCAATAAGTTATGATGAAAATTAAGCTATGAGAAAACATGCATAGATATTTGCGCATAAGCATTAGACACATGTACAGATGCTTAAACATGGATTTGTACTAGATGGAACCACTGATACAATATATCTACTGACACAGCTAAGAAGTTCTTAGCTAAGAATATACTATTCTACATTGTATTAATGCATCCAAAAAATGATTTTGGCAGGGTCCCAGTCTTTGTAAACTGGTAAGCTTTGAGAAAAATCAGCACACATCAATTTAAAGTAAAAATGTTGAAAGAAAGGTTGGGATTAACAGTGAGGAATTTATTATGCAGGTAGATGGTCATCAGGGCTTTAGTCTCAGTGATCTACTATTTACTATAGTTGTTTAGGCAATAATGTAAAAGTTCTGGACTAGATGATCTTAGAAACCTTTGTATGTTAACTTTGTTCTCCCATTACAGAATTAATTGAGCAGATGCAGAAAACATTTGAAAAATAGAATGATATGGACTTAGTAGGCAAAGGAATTTACATGGCAAAGATTTCCTCACTTGAGATGAAGGAAAGGAATAGAAAGAAACTTGATATTGTGTAATCTTGTGTAAACAAAAATCACATAAAAACTGTAGTAACACAGGGCAAACTGATAGAAAAGCAATATGTAAATGCACTCGATGTACAAATATAATTAGCAACAGGAACAGCCATGAAAAGAAGTCCTTGAGATGCTTAGGGAGCTAGTTTAATGTAATCAGTAGATTTCACTGTTTAGGTAACCCATCTAGTGCAATAGGTGGTTGTAGTAAGAGTATAAGCAACTTCAGTAAGAAAGACTATATAATGTATGTTCAAGTATGTTCAATGGATATTGAAAGCAGAAAAATTGTAATGGTTAGTGAGAAATGTGGTATGTTTTATCTGTTAGAGGGGCAATGTTAACTAGCATGAAAAATGTACTATCTGCAAGCAGACTTTGAAACAGATTGGACATTAAAAGACATTGATTGATGTGATCAATAAAATAGTTTGCACTGGAATGGAAGAGTGACAAGCAGAAGAGTAGTGTGTGTTGAAAGTTGACCACATCAGTGGCAGATGACAGAAAAAGACATAGGAAGAAAAGGATTAGAACTAGGAATTGAAACTACATAAAATATTTCCTTTTGAGCCAACTGCAAGAAAAATTCTTAGCTCAACACATACTGTCCTTGAACAGAGTAGTATGGAAAAATTGAAATGAATCTAAAACAATAAGTTAGTTGAATTAAAATTTTTTCCTCTGGAAAAATAATCAAATTTTATTCAAGTTAAAATATTAAGCATTATATATATATATATATATATATATATATATATATATATATATATATATATATATAGAGAGAGAGAGAGAGAGAGAGAGAAGTGATGGTGGATTATGCGAGTTAGGCATTTTATCAATCCTTGTTTCAAAATCCCAAACATTTAACTTATAAAAATTCTGTATATCTGTAGCCCTTAAGTGTTATTCAAGACAGATGTATTTGACAATTTAAAATCATTTCTGCCAGTAAAATTCTGATGTTAACTGATTTATAGCTATAAGCAAACAGATTCTTGTGACTTTGTTCCTTGTCTGTATTGCTTCAAGTGAAATTCTGTATAATGCACAAAGTTAAAAAAATATGTATCAGAGGATTTGGAAAAGACTTTGAAATCAAACAAAAAAAAAAAAGGCACCCAAGGAAAATATAATTCCATGCAGGCAGTTTGTGAAAAAATAAAATATTTATTTCTTATATCAGTTACATCAAAAAATAATTATTACCAGTTGAATTATAACTTCTGGTTTTAAAGTTTTTGCATTCATTTTTTCTACACTATAGATGGAGTAGTTTCTGCATATTTAGATATTTTCCTATTATTATTAGTGAAGAAAACCCTTAAGTAGATGCCCTTCTAATTGCAAACCATTCAAATATAAAGTAGTGACATCTACTGCCAGTTATGTATATAGAGGGTAGCTGAATTGCATGCAATACCGAGAAATATAATTCAGTTGTTATAAGAAGGTTCATACTTATGGTAATATTACCAGTTGTTCAGCACCTTAATTTCTGAATAATTACTGTATAAATTAGTCATTAAACTGATTAACCAGCTAGTAATGAAGACAAAACAGTAAAATTCCTGATGCATCTATATTGTAAATTTAAGAAACTACAAGCTACGACTCATACAGCAGGTAGTGAACAAGTAGAAATAACATATGAGGGGAATTTGCAATATTTTATTCACTTAGTTTTACAGGTTAACACTTTTGTTGCCTTCAAAATATTTTCCATTTGAAGCAATGTATTGGTCCCGACAAGTTTTCCATGGTTTGGAGCAGTGTTGAACTCTTGCGAAGTGATGCCTTTTAATGCTTCTGACATTTGTTCTTCATCTCTTCCACATCTGCAAATCCTGTAGCATCAGCTTTCATCACCAGTGTTGACCTTCAAAAAAATAAGATCCTGATCAACTTCCAACTGTTCTTTCAGTTCACGATATGCATTCAGTTGTGACTGCTTTTGATCTTCTATGAGCAAGCGAAGCACAAATTTTGCTGCAACTCTTTGCATTCACAATTCCTTTCTCAAAATTAATTGGTAGGAGATCCAGAATACACCAGTCATATCAACAAGTTCGTCTATTGTTTGGTGATGGTCCTCCAAGATCAGTTTGTGAATTTTCATGATGTTTTCATTCCTTTAGGAGGTCAACGGTCACTCTGGATAAGGTTCGTCTTCAAGCAACAAGTGACTATTCCTAAAATGTGAAAACCACTCATAAACTTGTCTTTTATTCATAGCATCTTTGTAAGCTGTTTGAAGCATGGCAACTGTTTTGGCCACTGTTTCTCTAGCAGAAAACAGAATTTCACGGAAGCATGCTGTTCCTTCGTTTCAGTCATTGCAAAAATTGATAAACAGGAGAGAAGCACTGTAAATCAAGGACGAACCACATTGCAATATGATCTGATTTGATGCTGCTGACCAGGAAACTGATGCCTGAGTTGCACCAACTGGCCTCTAGCAGTGGAAGCCTGAACTACAATGGGCTTGTCCCACAGAGAACGTTTCCAGTTACTTCTGGGTACCCCCTCATAATTTTAAGAGGACCTTTTAGTGTTGCTGAGAACATGACAGTCTTACTAGGTTTTAGAGCCACAATAAAATGCACCCAGTATTCTTTGTAAAGTTATTTAGTGCTAGGGAAAATAATGGAAACCATGAGAAATGTGTACAGCCTGTCTAGGAAGGTAGTAACTCTGAATATGAACTGACTCTTGACTGATGACCCATTATATGGGTCATCAGTTATGTGCCAGCATGGAAAGCAGTTATAAAAATGATGATGATGATGATATATAAAATTTATACACTATCATTATCATGGGAAAGTTAAAGGGAAAAAGCAGTAAATACAATACTTATTGAGGATAAACCAGCTTGGAAATAAAAACTATTATTAAAGTGACTCCAGAGAGTTCCAAATAGATTTTTTATTTCTGAAATTTACTTTTAATCATTTAGTACCGCTTAGAGAATATTTTGTAAAATCTGTGCAAAAACTTTTAAATTTATTCTAAAGCCAAAATATTAATGGTAATTAATGAGAGCTTATTGGCTCTAAGTATAGATTTATTTATCTGAAAACTTGATTCTTATAACTGTCTGATGAATGACAATTTGTCACTTAAAACATAGATCTACTGTATTTCTGCATGATAAAAGAATAAAATGCTACTAATGTAGGATTTTGTTCAAGCTTTATCAATGAAGATATGAAGTTGTTAAAGGATTAACTTATCTGTAACAGAAGTAACAGATCATATCCTAGCCATAGTGTTGGTATGTGTCCCTTTCAAATACAGTTGATTTGCAGTTTGTTCTATCAAGCTGAAAATAACTATCTTACTGAAAGTAATGTATAATTATTAAGGGATTTAAAAAGAATTAAAAAAAAAATTTACATTCCTGTACTCCAGTTGCAGTGGCGGCTTGTGTATAGGCACTGCAGAACTGCAATACCCCCATTTCCACTCAATATTATCGATAACATTCAATATAATGAGTCCTTTTTTTCATTAATTCTTTCTTTATAGTTGTACATTATATAATCCTTAAGCTTAAAGTCAGTAGCCATCCCCTAATTTATGAAAAAATACAAAAACCCTTGTATAGAACTGTGCACTTCACAGTTCCAGTGATGTGGTGTTTGGTTGTTGTACGCATGCTCACATATCCAAGATAGGAAGCTGCATGCTAAAAAGAGAGAGCACTGTGGTTCATGCAGTACCGGCCCTGGTGTACTGGTGAAAGGCAGTGTTTCTTTTTGACTCTGCATGTGTTGTGCTTAAAAACGTGTCTATATTCTTGAATGTGATAAAATGTAGAATTAGATTATTATCCTGCTTCCAGCTACAGTGTTGCTGCCAGGATTTCACACTCCCCTTGTTTTGTGATTTAGGGGGGATTTTTGAAAAACAAAGAGGAATTTGCAGTGGTGTTCAGTGAATAAATTTAACCCGCTACCTGGCAGTGGCTAAAATGCAAACCGATTAAGTTTTTCCTTTTAAACAATATTAAAACAATTGCTAAAAATTTTCTGAAGCAGCACCCCAACCAATTTTATCTACGACTCACAACTGTCCAGTTGTCTTATGAAAAAACTACAGGACATTGTTCAAGTATATCATCCCTAAAATTACTATACAGTAGTGCCCCTAAGGTAATGAGACACTATTAATGACAACTGTGTAAAGTCATGTTTCTGGAACATGGTCAGGAAACATACAAACTGAGAAACGATAAAAGTTGAATGAATATAATCTAATGTATGTGTAAGATGGCTGTTATAGAGATAAAAACTGAGTGAAATATCAGAACAGATTTCTGAGTTATGAATTTATTTCTTGTACTTTTATGTATGTGAAGGTGTTGTTTGGCTGAAGATTGGCCTTGACTGAGCAGAGCCATATATAATGAAAAGTGTTCCAGCTTTGTAGTTTAAAAAAAAATTAAAATACAAAGTATGATATTCCAGAACAAACTTACAAACACAGATATGTTCACAGCCACTCGCCACCAATACAAATGTATGTCAACATAAATGGACATGAAAGTTTCTGTGCAAATATCAATACTTAACTCATCTCTTATATGCCAAAATAGGATAGGACAATTTGAGGTGAG